>NW_006297021.1:2311487-2313800 GCF_000327345.1 Myotis davidii | reverse complement strand
GTTTGAGCCCGCAAGCCAGGCATGTGCCCTTGACCAGAATTGAACCCGGGACCCTTCAGTCTGCAGACCTATGCTCTATCCACTGAGCAAAACCAGCTAGGACTCAAATTAACTTTTATTTCTCACTTTAGGTTTACCTCTATAAATATGCCAAACTATGAATTTTGCTACAATAGTTAGTCTTATATGAATTCTAATTCTATTTATATAAATAACTTGATATTTAAATTTAGTTTTAAAGAAAATAAGCATCCTATTTAGAACAGTTTTTAAATTAATAGTTTTATAATACAGATATTCTCACCAACCTGTTTCGTAAATTTGAATTTTCACAAATCCAGTTTTTTACTGTTAGATTGTAATGTCTAGCATTTAAGAGAGGACTAAGAAAAAGAGTATTCCAAGAAACAATACTAACTCTTGCAGAAATTTCATATATAATTGTTTTAAAGGAAATTATATAGAAAATGAATAATTTTATTCACTCATGAAGAATTGATTTTTAAAAGAGTGTTGACCTAAAGAATTTTACCAGAAATAAATACCATAGCTTGCTTTTCTTCTTACTGGAAGTGGTACTTGTGGAGTGAAATTAGTCATTTGCTACAATACAGATAAACAGACCACATAACTTCTGTCATTTATGTTCTGGTGCTAAAATGAAGTTAGGCATGTCTAGAGGAAGGAGTTCAGTATTACTTTATGAAAAACTTGGTAAGTTTTCTAGAACATCAAAGCTGATACAAGAGCTTTAGTATTCATAAGACTATTAATCAGATCATGAGTTTAAGAAAAGTGTTATTCTTAATATGATATTATACACTGCTTATTTTTAAGAGTAAAAAGGAAATTTATATTTATTAACAAATGTATATTTAATGCACCCAATTATAACTCATTTGTTTAAACTGTTAATAATATTTTATAGGAGGAAATAAGGGTATAAAATTGTCATGCTACAAGTACTACTTAATCTCAGGTGTAAGTTATTATTTGTGTTTTTGCTTGCTACTTTGGTGGGAAGTAGAAAGAACATAAAATTATGTGACACAGAAAGCCTGAGGGCTTAATCCTTCCAGGAACATTAGATTAATATCACTATGATTGTTATTATATTCAACAGCAACATAAACAATGTACAGTAGTTATCATTTACTACTACTAACTTTAAAAATAAGTTATTGTATTTTTACCTCAAGGTCATGGCAGAGTTATTATTTTCCCAATATTATTTATAGAAAAATTAAGTTTCAGGAAAACTGAGTAATTTGCCAAAGTAATAGAAATAAACACCTTTCAAAGCTGAGATTTGAACTCAATTCATGCTGGCTTTGAAGTCTATATATCTAATCAATAAAAACATTCCCTGGTATTGTTCAACAAGCCAGATGATTTTAAGCAGAAATTGCTATAATATTAGTATACTATACAAGATATTAAGGGTAATAAATGTATTAAAGATAAGAATATTAAACTTCATTAAATATATTAAAATCTTATAACATATTGACTTGGTAATAAAATAAACCTTATAAAGGTGAAAGAGATAATGCCACATGTTATACATTAATATGTTTCTAAAGAACAAATGGAAATTTCATTAAATGTCTAAAATGAGATTAGTATTGAGTGCATTTAAAAAATCAGTCTTTTGTCTGTAAATTTAATATTATTTTAATCATTTCCTGTAGGTCAGTACCTGTGGCCAGTTGCTGCCAGATTATTTTTTAGCATATCTTTGAGTTTTTATGGCTTTCTGTACTGCATAGTTAGAGTGAGTTCTGGGGGATCCAAATTGAAAATTTAATTAATGTTATGTTCTTTATTTTAATTTTATATTGAATATGTTATTTTATTTATTCACTATTCTTGATCACAATAATCAATACTATAATTAAGATGAAACCTGACTTACAACATATCTATGAAATTATATCTCTAGGCATTTAGTCTGAGTGATGCACCTTTACAGCTGAAATACAATGATGGGATGGAAGATTCATATTTATAAACTCACATTTCCTCAGTAGGGGGTATAGGCAATTTAACCTTAAATCTCAATACACAGCACTAGAGTTACTGCTTACAAATTCACTTGATTCACTAGATCCTGAGCTACCTACAGGGACTTGATTATCTACTCCTTTTTTTTTTCACTCTCTAGAAAAATACCTGGCAAGTTGTTGATATTCTACCAATAATCACTTATTTAAATGAATGAATGTCTCCTATAGCCATTAGAAATATATGATATAAATAATTATATAAAATGTTATTATTAATTAAAATTATTTATATTGATGGGTTAATGAT
>NW_006297021.1:2286752-2310685 GCF_000327345.1 Myotis davidii | reverse complement strand
AAAGAGTGTTGAGTTAACATACTGTTCTGGAGGAAATTGAGGATAACTTGCTTTTGTCATTCCTAGAAACACTAATTATAAAATAAATCAGCCACTTGTTACATACAGTCTTTCTGTTTGAGATTAAAAACAGCAACAACACAGATGTGCTGAGCCTGTAAACATTTCATAGTCCTAAGGCCTATTTGTAAGTTCGTTAAAAATTAAGAACATTTTTTACATTAATAAAGTTCTGTTTAGGTTCTCAGGACATTCCACAAAGGTATTTCCCAGTAGAAACCATAGAAAGTGAACCTACTTCCTGGTGGGAAAATTTACAATTGCTGTTGTCCTTTAAGTGTTCCTGTCAAAACATTAAAAGCTCTCTTGCTATAGGCTATAAATGTACAGGAAAATGAAAAAAGTAAAACAAGTAATTTACAGTACACTATTCAAGAATTAGAAGCATTGAAAACTAAAATTATAATTTTTTTTGAAAAATTCTTATCGAGTAATTTGAACAATGCTTGACTTTATTTTTGGTACAGAGCTTACACTCTTGGGTGTCAATCATTTCTACACTCAGTGAATGGTCCTACCCCTTTCTAAGTATTTGTCAGTTCAGAACATCTTATCCTTTGCCTTTTCTATGTCAGGGAAAATTTCTGAGATTTCCTGTAATGCGAAGGCTGTCTGCCAGGGCTACTTCCTCTGGGACCCCGTCCTCCTCTTGTTATGATCATTGTCCTCATCTACATTGTTCTTTCCCTCAGTTCCTCTGGCTGCACGTCCAGAGTGGCAGCAGGCCCAGTGTTCCAGGGCCAGATGTTTTGGGGTTTTTTTATGACTCCATTTCATTTTTGATTAGAATTTCACTTCCAGAATTATTACTTGTCATTTCTTTACTGTACTTTCAACTGTATATTGGTCAAATTCAGTCTTTTGTTATATATTTTTGTAAAATACAATGTGGGAGACAAGGAGGCAACACACCTACAAGTTTTGCTTTATTTCATTTTCTAGACTTTGGTGGTTATTTCCTACCATTTCTCATGTCTCATTGTATTCCCTATCTTTTTTGTTGCTTCTCTTTGAGAAACATCATTGATGAGAGAGAATCATTGGTTAGCGACTTGCTGGCTCCTGTAAGCCCCACAATGGGGATTGAGTCTGCAACCCGGGCACGTGCCCTGACTGGGAATAGAACCGTAACCTCCTGGTTCATAGGTTGATGCTCAACCATTGAGACATACGGGCCAGGCTTATTTTTCACCTATTGATACTGTTCTAAAATGGAAGTCTATCAAGATATCTTATTTTCTCACTTTTTTTATTGTGGTAAAATATAGATAACATAAAATTTACTATTCCCACCATTTTTTTTGAAATTTAGCTCAGTTATATTAAGTACAGTCACATTGCTGTGAAACCATCACTACCATTCATTCTGATAACTTTTTCATCTTGCAAAACTTAAACTCTAGAATCATTCAACAATAATTTTCCACTTCCCCCTGCCACCAGTCCCTGACCATCACCATCCTACCTTCTGTCTCTACTGTCTACATTTTTACTAAACTAAATACTTTATATAAGTGAAATTATACAGTATTTATCTTTGTGCTTGGCTCATTTCCCCAGCATAATGTCCTCAAGAGGAGAGCAAGTTTAGGACATTTTAATAAATTCACTTAAAGTCTTATCAGTTTTTGTTGTTGTTGTTTGTTTGTTGTTATATTTTCTGAGCCTGCTCCTTCCTCTGGGCATGTGCAATGACTTTTAAATTTTCCCCATTTATATGGTGACATTTCATTGTCCTGCTCTTTACTCTATGGCTCCCATAGGAGAAAAAGAGGAAAGTAAGGAGAGTGAAAAAGTCTAGCCTTTTTAATACCTGGGACGTCACTTTGGCCGCAGGAGGCGGGGCTTGCAGTGATGAAGTAGGTGCAACAGCAGAGATCCTGTCTGATAGGACACAGCACTCTGTTATGAGAGCACAGGTCCCTGGACTGGTAAGGCAGGTCTGTTTGGCCCAGGTTGGCCCCACAAGCTGTTCCAGAATGCATGAGCAAATGTATGCCACATGATTGAGGGATGGAGAATAAATACTACTATGTTAAGAGATAGAACTGACCAAAATTAATCACAATTTGCCATCTGCAACTTCTTATAAAAGTTGCAAACCGTCAGTAGACTCCAGAGCTCCAAAATGGTTGCACAGACAGACTCTGTAGCACAATTGCTGATAGGTACTCCTCCCTCTGCCATCTTCCCAGAATCCTCTAGCCAGTATTATCTTGTACATGTAATATAAAATATTAACTAGTTTGTGCATTTAATATCTGTTCTTTATATGATAAAACTTTGTAAAATATCATTATTTTAAAAATATAATAGGCTTTTGATGCTTGGTTGTCAAATGGTTATTGTACAGTTTTTGAGTAATTCGATTATTGTATTATGTAAGCATAGCATACTGTTGTCATTCATAGTTTCAAATAAAATGTTATGGTTACGAATGCTTATGCCCTAGCTGATTTGGCTCAGTGGATAAAGCTTTGGCCTGCAGACTGAAGGGTCCCAGGTTCTATTCTGGTCAAGGGCATATGCCTGGGTTGTAAGCTCAATCCCCAGTGGGGAGCATGTAGGAGGCAGCCAATCAATGATTCTCTCTCATTATTGATGTTTCTATTTCTCCATCTCCTTTTCTCTCTGAAATTAATATGTATATATATATTAGAGGCCCTGTGCACAAAATTCATGCAGGGGGCATTGGGGGGGGTCCCCCAAGGCAGTGGTCAGCAAACTCATTAGTCAACAGAGCCAAATATCAACAGTACAATGATTGAAATTTCTTTTGAGAGCCAAATTTTTTAAACTTAAACTATATAGGTAGAGACATTGTTATTAACTTAATTAGGGTACTCCTAAGGCTTAGGAAGAGCCACACTCAAGGGGCCAAAGAGCTGCATGTGGCTTGCGAGCTGCAGTTTGCCGACCATGGCCCTAGGGGATGTCCCACTGCCGATTTAGGCCCGATTGGGCCTAAACTGGCATTCGGACATCCCTCTCACAATCCAGGACTGCTTGCTCCTAACCACTCACTTGCCTGCTCATTCCTAACCACTTGCCTGCCTGCCTGATTGCCCCTAACTGCTCTGCCTGCCTGCCTGCCTGCTCAGTGCGCATCTTAGTGACCAGTCGTTCCACCATTCGATTGATTTGCATATTACCCTTTTATTACATAGGAGATTATATATATATATATATAAATGTTTATATTCCTTGATGAGATTCTATATTATCAGCCAGGTGGGTTCTCCTGTATTGTTTTGGAGAAACAATAACTATTTTTAAAAAGTAAAATTGTTGCGATTCATACTGGGGCACCCCATAAAGAATTGTGTGACAATTACACAAAATTGCAAATAAACACCTGCAGGTACTCAAAAGGAGGTGTCCCTTAGGATCCCCTAAATTGATTTTCTTAAATGCTATATACCTCATCGTTTAAATGAGCTCCTCTCAAACATATTCTTTAATTTGGCAAAATCTGCTAAGTTTTTATTTTTCTTCTTTTTTTGCATAAAAATGACGGACACTAAATTCATGAAGATAAAGTAATTTTGTCAATATAGAAAGTACACTTGCAGTGTGGAACTGAGGTGGCTCTACAATATGTGTATAAAATAGAAAAAAAGAGTCCTAGTTAAATAAGTGATTTATGAAGATATGAACTGATATTGATACAATATAGAGAAATTAATGTTAAAGAAACACCACTGTACAATCTAAAATTTCATGTAAAATATTAAAGTCACAACCAATGGCCAATGTATGATGAGCCATGATTACACATAAGATGGTTCCTTCTTTAGAGGAGAACATTTTCAGTAATTTGTCTAGCTTTTTTTGCTACTTAGTCTTTCTAGTATATGCTAGGTGTTATGTAGGATAATAAAATCTTTATAGCGTTCTACTGTTTTACGAAATATTATCTGCACATATCATTTTATATGTTACCCAAAGAACTCTTTCATAGTGTAATTATTATCGCTATTCATTTCACAGATGAGGAAACTTCCTTGGCTAGCTTCCTGACTTTCTCAAGGTCAGCATAAACATATCTAAACATCACCAGCCTAATTAGATAAACACTCCATGTTTCTGTCCTTGATAAAATTACAAACTCACACTTAGGGCATAAAGAGAAAATCTACAATTTCTAGAGCATTAGTGATTCTTTTCAAATTTACTTTTATCTATGAGACAAAAACAAACAAAAAACCAGAGTTACATGTCAGCATCGTGTGCCACAATTCCTAAATGGATAACAGCACCAGCAACATCGTCTTTGACTGCAAACAGGCATGCAATATGTAGGACTCTTGGGTGTTGCCAGAGTCACAGCCAGACCTCCCCGTGGATGTGTTAATGTACGGAGGTGTAAAGACATATGTCTCTCCCCGGAGAATTGAAACATTTTTCAAAAAACCAAGAGTGTCGTGGCCAGTGCATGTTGGGGCTTCTCCCTGAGAAAGTCTGTCACTTTCTCTCGGTCTCCGATGGCTTTCTCTGCAGCCAACAGATCTCTGCTCAAGTCGGCCTGGCTTGTCCAGCAGCCGCCACTTTGCAGCACTCAGTGGCCATGTTCTATTGCTTTAGGTTGTATTTCCTTGTAACTATGATCACTAAATTCAACCTTCAGAAAAAAATCTTTTAGTTTCTCTTGATGGAACATTATGTTATTGGAATTAACTGAGGAATAGCAAAATAATATCCAAACCTGCCCATCTCGGGGAAATATGGGATCATACGATGAAGTGACTTAAAAGAGTCAATGAACGATCCTGGTAGATAGAAGAGATATGTCATTGTCCTACATGGGGTTCATTTTGTCAATAAATGCGTGTGGTCTTACAAATTACATTTTTCTTCAATGTTCAATAAAAATGTGAGGGATAGTCATTAAAATATGTAAATGTTCGCCCTAGCCAGTTTGACTCAATGGATAGATGTTGGCCAGAAGACTTAAGAGTCCCAGGTTCTATTCTGGTCAAGGACATGTACCTCGGTCTACCGGGTATGTGTGGGAGGCAACCAATTGATCTGTCTCTCTCACACTGATGTTTCTCTCTCTCTGTCCTTCCCCCTCCCTTTCATTCTCTGTAAAAGTCAATGGAAAAAATATCCTCAGGTGAGGACTAACAAAAAAACAAAACTAAAATATGTAAATGTTCAATTGATTTATTTTATAAGTAGCAAAACATAAATATTATGCCAGTATTATATGTGTTTTTTTTTTTAAAAAAAAAGATGAGCCAGTAATTTATTAGTGGTGTTGGTTTCTGAATTTGGAATTGCCAGGCACCATTTTGTTTTGTGGAGGTTCATTTGATGGGGTTCAGAGCTCCCTCAGCAGCTTCACCAGATCAGAAATTCAGTTTCACTTGTGCCTTTGGGTTAGCAAAGTGTTTGGGCACTGATCTGCGTAAACATAAATGTATACATGCATGTTATCTATGTCTATGTCCTCTCTGTATCTCTCTCTATCTATCTCCTACATTATCAAATTTTAGTTTATAGCAGATATATAAATTTCATGGATCAAGAATACCCATGCCAATGTATCAGAAATCCACCTACCTGAGTGGCCAAATCATAAATCAAAAGATGTTTTAGTAGGTATGGACACAATAATAGGACTAACATAGATTTGATAAACACTTAATTGAAGCAATCTAGGAGAAGTTCAATATATCATCCTGTCTGCCAAGAATGGAAGTCCCTTCCGTTTTTCCAAGTATTCACTTCTCCGCTGTATAGTGACATGTGGACACAATAAGGGGTTGCCAACAGGCTCTACTTTCTAGTTTTCACAAGGAACCTTTCTTTGTAAGCACTGCTTTTTTGGAGTCATTTTCATAGTAATGAATCAGCTATAGGTTTTGCACATGAATCAGTCAGTTATGCCTCCCTGGGATGTTTTTCCCTTGTGTAGTTTTTTCATTTTCTCTACTGCATGTTTGTATTTACAGCCTTATGCCTTGATGTGCTCCAGTTCTATATTATAGGGTCATTTCCCTTCTATTTCCATTTTTCTAGTCAACAAGTATAAATTATACCAGATTAACCAGGCTATATTTGGAATTCAGATGGCTTAGAAATATTATGTTCATATTTATCATTGTTTTACATGTTGGCTCTGGAATGAAAAGAGAAAAATAACATGGTGCAAATTTACATCGCAGTATGTTTAATAAGCAATATCCATGACGTTCTTTCAGAGACAGCAATGTGTGAGGAGTTGAGCTTTGTGATAAAAGGTTTACAGAAATTGAGATTTTTTTTTAGATTTTTTTTTTTTTTTTTTTTTTTTACCATCTGCCCTTTTGAAGTTCAACTTTGGAACTCCTCCTAAAAACTGTGTGAATTCTATTTTGCACATTCCTGAATTTGGACTCGTCTAGGGGCATGCCTTCCAAAAATGATATTGTGCCCATTCTGAGCCAAGCCCTCAGAAATCCTTTCACAATTCTCTTCTCCCATTTGTCAACTTGCCCAGTCGCCTTGTGTAAAATTCTGGGCTGGTCAGTTGGATGATGAAAGACTTGTGGCCCAATTGCTCTCATTTATCCAGCTGACAGCCAGCCAACCCCCAAAAAGACCCGAATGAGTGAGCTCATCTGAGGCCAAAAGACTGTCCAGCTAAACCCAGCCAAAACTGCTGACTCACGGAGTCATGAGCCAAATAAATGGCTTGCTTTATGCACGAGTTTTATGTGGTTTGTTATTATCATGAGTTGAATATCGCCTATCCCTCCAATCCATACATTGAATTCCTAACCCTGAGTGTCTCAGAATGTGACCTTATTTAGAAATGGAATCATTGCTGATATGCTAGTCGTAGTAATTAGTTAAGGGTAGATGAGGTCATACTGGAGTAGAATGGCCCCAATCCAATAATCCAAACAGACTTATGTCCTTAAAAACAAACAAACAAACAAACAAAAAAAAACAGGGGAGTGGGGGAAATGTAGACACAGATGTGCATACATATTAGAATGCCATGTGAATTTGAAGGTAGAGATTGGGGTGGTGCTTCTGCAAGACAAGGAAAGCCAAATGATAGCAGGACACCAGCAGAAGCGTGGGGAGAGACCACCACAGCTTCCCTCTCCCAGTCCTCAGAGAGCATCAAAGCTGCCCACACTGTGATCATAAGCTTCCAGCCTCCAGAACTGAGACCTTTGGTTGTAGAAGCCCCTCATTTGGTGAAGTTTAGCAAAGGCTAACTCATTTAAGCTGTGGACTTAGCTATCAAGAAATACACATACACGATAGAACCCATGCCCCAAGGTGTTGTTATGTACTGGTTACAGTGGTTCTCAACCTTCTGGCCCTTTAAATACAGTTCCTCATGTTGTGACCCAACCGTAAAATTATTTTCGTTGCTACTTCATAACTGTAATGTTGCTACTGTTATGAATCGTCATGTAAATATCTGATATTCAGGATGGTCTTAGGCGACCCCTGTGAAAGGGTCATTGGACCGTCAAAGGGGTCGCGACCCACAGGTTGAGAACCGCTGTAACTAGTAGAAGCTTTTTTTCGTATTCTCACCAATGAAGACCTAAGCCGTATGTTGGTAACTTATGAAAGGGAAAGGCTAACGTAAATATCCATTAAGAAAAATAGGTACATGGCTTGAAAAGTGATAAATGTGTTTTAACCCTGGACATGGGGTTGAATTTTGCCACACCTTATTAAAAATAAAAAGTGGTGATGGTGGTTCCGGGGGTAGGGGGAATTTGAAGAACATCCTGGTTTCCTTGAAATATTTAAAGTTGATTTTAATTATTCTGAAGTTAATATGTTTGCAGAATACATGAATGAAAAAAATCACCCTTTAGAAATCATAGGCGAAGGAGAGAGGTCATAATTGATTATGCATATCTGTAACTTTTGAATTCAACTGCCTCTAGTTCCCCCAGGCGATCAAAGTTCAAGAGTTTAAAGATAAAAATGCAACAGAAGAGCTCATATTGAAATCTGCACCATAATTTGGGTCACCTCTGCTCATGTGTTCTTTTTTCTTTCTTTTCTTTATTGATTAAGGTATTTTATATGTGTCTTTATCCCTCCCATTTCCCTCCCATTTCCCTCCCTGCTCATGCCCTCATCCCCCCTGGTGTCTGTGTCCATTGGTTAGGCTATATGCATGCATTCAAGTCCTTTGGTTGATCTCTCCCCCTTACCCCTACCCTCCCATACCTTCCCTCTGAGGTTTGAGCATCTGATCAATGCTTCACTGTCCCTGGATCTGTTTTTTTTGTTGTTGTTCCTCAGTTTATTGTTCATTATAATTCACAAGTGAGTGAGATCACGTGATATTTATTTATCTTTCTCTGACTGACTTATTTCGCTTAGCATTATGCTCTCCAGCTTCACCCATGCTGTTGTAAATAGGAGTTTCTTCCTTTTTGCAGTAGCATAGTATTCCATTGTGTAGATGTACCACAGTTTTCTAATACACTCATCTACTGATGGGTACTTAGGCTGTTTCCAAATCTTAGCTATTATAAATTGTGCTGCTGTGGACATAGGGGTGCACACATTCTTTCTGATCGATGTTTCAGATTTCTTAGGATATCTCTTGGATGATTAGTGACTTTGAGCATGTTTTCATGTCTCTTGGTCTTCCTGTTTGTCTTCCTTTGAAAGGTGTCTATTTAGGTCCTTTGCCTATTTTTTGATTGGATTGTTTATCTTCCTTTTGTTAAGTTGTTTGAGTTCCCTGTAAATGTTGGAAATTAAACTCTTATCGGTGATAACATTGGAAAATATGTTCTCCCATGCAGTGGGCTTTCTTGTTGTTTTGTTGATGGTTTCTTTTGCTGTGCGGAAGCTTTTTATTTTGATGTAGTCCCATTTGTTTATTTTCTCTTTAGTTTCCCTATGTCTGAGATTTTGTTGCCTGTGGATTCCTCTAAGATTTTTATGGTTTCCCATCTTATTTTCAAGTCTTTTATCCATTTTTGAGTTTATTTTTGTGAATGGAGTAAGTTGGTGGTCTAGTTTCATTTGTTTTGCATGTATCTGTCCATTGTATACTCCACTGTATACTCCTTTGTCAAATATTAATTGAGCCAAGTGATTTGGGTCAATTTCTGGGTTCTCTATCCTATTCCATTGGTCTATATGTCTGTTCTTGTGCCAGTACCAGGCAGCTTTGAGAATAGTGGCTTTGTAATACAGCTTGATATCTGGTATTGAGATCCCTCCTAATTTTTCCTTCTTTTTCAGGGTTGCTGCATCTATTCAGGGTCTTTTTTTTATTCCAGGATGAATTTTTGGAGAGTTCGTTCTAGGTCTGTGAAATATGTAGTTGGTATTTTAATGGGGAGTGCATTGAATCTATAGATTGCTTTGGGTAGTGTGGACATTTTAATGATGTTGATTCTACAAATCCATGAACACGATATGTTCTTTCATCTGTTTATGTCTTCCTCTATATCTTTTTTTCAAAGTCCTGTAGTTTTGTGAGTAGAGGTTTTTTACCTCCTTAGTTAAGTTTATTCCTAGGTACCTTAATTTTTTTGGTGTGATGCTAAACAAGATTTTTTTTTAGTCTCTCTTTCTGTAAGTTCACTATTGCTGTATAAAAATGCAATAGATTTCTTGGCTTTAATTTTGTATCCTGCTACATTGCTGAATTCATTTATTAAGTCTAATAATTTTTTAGGGTTTTCTCTGTAGAGTATCATGTCATCTGCGAATAATGACAGTTTTATGTCTTCTTTTCCATTTTGGATACCTTTTATTTCTTCTTCTTGTCTAATTGCTATGGGTAACACTTCCAGTACTATGTTGAACAGGAGTGGTGAATCTGGGCATCCCTGTCTTGTTCCTATTCTTAAGTGAAATGGTTTTAGTTTTTGCCCATTGAGTATGATGTTGGCTGTGGGTTTGTCATATAGGGCTCTTATTATGTTGAGGTATGATCCCTCTATTCCCACTTTGCTGAGGGTTTTTTATCAAGAAATGGTGTTGGATTTTTGTCAAATGCCTTTTCTGCATCAATTGATATGACTATGTGATTTTTATCTCTCAATTTGTTTATGTGATGTATCACATTTATTGATTTGCGGATATTGTACCATCCTTGCACCCCGGGGAAAACTCCTACTTGGTCATGGTGTATGATCTTTCTGATGTACTGCTCATGTGTTCTTGTCCAAGCAAGATGGTGCCCTGAGCAGCCAGGCACATTCTCACTTATTGTAAGTGAGGGCCTCACTAGCGTTATTCATGAGAATTCTATATTATTTACAATAAATGGCTGAGTGTTGCCATAAACCAGGGAGTGATGCATAGAGTAACTATTAGAAAAGTAGCATTATCAAAAATCAGCACTTACCTGTTGTTAGTGCAGAAAATAATGGAAACAGCAATTTATTTTGCATGTCTCTCCAAGTTGAAAATCAGATATGTTTTGTATTTTACCTCTGTTTTCCCCTAATTGTGTGATGCCTTCCTTCCTTTTAAAAACATCTCTGAAGCTCTCAAATCTAAAGTCAGACTTTGGATATGCCATACAATCCTAAATAATTATTTAAAAATTAATTTATAAAATCAGCTAGTGATATTCATGTTATGCAGTGGCAAACATGCTCACAGAATCTTAATTATACCTCATCAGTGTATCTCAAAAAAGGTCTGGCTCTTACAACATCCCCTTTTTCTCAATAGTAATAAATGATGCCCAAAAAGACACACAGTACAGCTGGAGAAACCAGTCAGAAAATAAACTGGCTTTTTTAAAAAGAAAGAAAGAAAATGCAACACTATTATGTAAAAATATATTCTGAGAAATTCAACTGGAGTCATTCTCTCATAAATGAAAGCTGGAGCTCCAAAAGAAGCAGAGATTTCAAAAGAAAGAGCAGAAAATAAGAGTACACAAATGATCAGAAAGGAGACATATTAGCAAAGCGAAAGCTAAATTGATATTGTACAATCAGAATATGACTCCAAAGAGTTTGGCTTATTTATATATTATAAATCTTAAGATAAAGAGTTTCATATTATTAAATCATTCTAATTCACAATTCTCACACATTAGAATTTAGAAGAATATTAGTATATGTTCTGTCAAAAACTCATGTGTGGATAAATACATATAAAATACATATTATATATGTGCACATGTGAGTCATAATCTTTTAGCATTTTTTTAAATTCCTGAACTTCAAAAGCAAACCATTGAATTGAATCAGAATTTAAATAAATTGCACATGTGTGTTTGCTATACATAATGGATGCTTTCTGTTTTTAACATTTGATGTTTAAAGATAAATTTTAAAATGCTTCAGAATATTATCAGCCCATGTCATTTGTTATCACTAGTCCTGAATTCTTTATCATGATTCACACACACTGCAAGCTCTCCAAAAGAGGCATTGCAAGCAACTCATTTATCCTATACTTTTTCTATATACCAGTCTCTAGTGGGAGGTAACATTTATTGTTAATTAGCTATGCATAAAGATTTTTAATTGTAGCCATTACTATTCTGAGTAAGAAAGAAATAAAAATTGAACTACAGAAATCAAAACCACTCTAGATTTTAGTTTAAATCAGACATATTTATCATGGTACCTTAAGTAGCATGAAAAATATTCATAAACATGCTTTTAAAGCAACTTATTTTCTCTAGAATTTATGGGAATTTATGGAAATAAAATCAAATAGCTTATGTCTCTGTTGAAAAGGCATATGCTACTTACAGTTTTCTTTCTCTGGCTCATAGAAACAAGCATTTGGATAGGGCCTCCTCTGGAGATGTATTGGACGTGTGTTGTGCCAATTGAAGATGAAAAAAAAGAAAGCTGGTCATCAAGTGAACTTGGTAATTTTGGTAACAAAGATCTAATTATGAGTACCTTTTATTTATTAGATTTTACCTCTGACAAGTTTATTTGGAATTGAGAAAACATAAATTAAAGATGAATTGTTGAAAACCAAAGTTGTGGGTATTTTATTTTTATTGATATGAGATAAAGTAATAGGGACTTCTGGTCAACATGGTGGCATAGGTAAATGTGGTGCTCAAATTCTCTCACACCCACATATAAAATAGAACTAAATTACAGAGCAGCCATCATTCAGAACTGCCTGGAGTCTGGCTGAATGGAAGTCCTAAACTAGGGAATAAGGGAAGCCACATTGAGTCTGGTAGGAGGGACAGAGACATGGGACAAGCTTGTGGCAGTTTAAAATCAGGAGGGAGATCTTGGCTGCAAAGGTTGCCTTGAGGAGTGAGAGATCCCAACCCCACACAAGACCACCAAGGCCAGGGTTCCAGTGTCAGGAGGAGAAGTCCCCATAACTTCTGGCTTTGAAAGCCAGTGGGGATTGTGCTGAGGGAGACAGAGTGCTGCTGGAGTCCCAGGAAGTTCCTCTTAAAGGGCCATGCACAGCCTTACTCAGACTCACTTCCTCTAAACTCCATTGCTGAGGAGGAACTGGATTGTCTGGCAAAGAGCTGGGGGGTATATTTCTACCAAGGACAGGATATGTAACAGCTCTAGCTAATATATGAAAACAAACCTAGGGAAGCTGTCAAAATGTGAAGACTAAGAAACAGGTCCTAAATGAAAGAACAGGCGAAATCTCCAGAAAAAAAAGAACTAAATGAAATGGAGGCATCAAACAACCAGATATAGAGTTCAAAACAATGGTTATGAGGATGCTCAAGGAACTTAGGGAGAGCTTCCACAGTATGAAAAAGGACACAGGAACCATAAAAAAAGTCAGAAATGAGGAATACACTAGCTGAAATGAAGAATTTACAGGGAATCAACAGTAGAGTAAATGATGCCAAGAATCAAATCAGCAATTTGAAATATAAGAAAGCAAAAAATACCTAATCAAATGGCAAAAAGAAAAAAAGAATCCAAAAATATAAAGATAGTGTAAGGAGCTTCTGGGATCACTTCAGGCTTACCAATATTCACATAATGGGAGAGCAAGAAGAAGAAGAAGAGAGAGCAAGAAACTTATAACCTATTTGAAAAAATAATGCCAGAATACTTCCATAACCTGGTGAAGAAAATAGACATACAAGGCCAGGAAGTGCTTAGAGTCCCAAACAAAAGGGACCCAAAGAGACCCATATCAAGACACATGGTAATTAAAATGCCAAAGATTAAAGACAAAGAGAGAATCTTAAAATCAGCAAGAGAAAAACACTTAGTTATCCTACAAGGCAGCACACATACTGTCAGCTGATTTCTTAACAGAAACTTTGTAGGCCAGAAGGGAGTGGCAGGAAATATTCAAAGTAATGAAAAGTGAGGGCCTACAACCAAGGTTACTTTATCCAGCAAAGCTATCATTTAGAATCAAAGAACAAATAATATACTTCCCAGGCAATAAAAATCTAAAGGAGTTCATCACCACCAAACCAGTATTACATGAAATGTTAAAGGGTCTTCTTTAATAAGAAAAAGAAAAAGATTAAAAATATGTGAATAATAAAATGGCAATAAAAACATATCTATCAACAATTCTATTTAAAAATAAAAATTAAAAAAGGCAAAAAAAAAAACCAAAACAGAAATAGACTCATAGATACATAGAACATTTTGATGGTTGCCAGATGTGAGGAGGGTTGAGGGGATGGGGGCCTAAGCCATCAGTCACACATCCCTTGAAAGCTCCAGAACTGCAAGAGGCACAGGCCAAGCTGAGGGGCCCCTCCACCCCCTGAGTGCTTGAATTTCATGCACCGTGCCTCTAGTCTGTGACTTCAGGTTTTCTCACTGCACAGAATATAGTCAACACTGCTGCAGTTAAATATTTTACCCTTTGTTCTCCCTGTGTGATCTACAATAATAATCTGCTTCGTGTTGATATTTACTGCTGTGTTGCTGATAGTTACCTGAAAGAGAAGTTGGGTTGCTTCACTGGGCTGGAAAAAGTTTAGCTAAATCATAAAGCAGGTCAAATTAAGCAAGTTTATTCTGTATCTATAAAGGCTAAGTTGACTCGCTCATGTGTGATACATATAAAACTCTCGCTGGCAGCAATCACATGTGTGTGTTTCCATCTGTCATTGTCGATCATGCATTTGATTGACACTTGTATTATAGAGAAAGGGTGAATAGCGATATTAAAATATTTCTAATTAATTTCCTTTCAATGTGCATGAATTCATGCACCGGGCCACTAGTATGTAAATTAAAGGCTAAGTGTCCATCCAACCAGTAGTTATGACATGCACTGACCACCAGAGGGCAGACGTTCAATCCAGGAGCTGCCGAGCTGCAGTGACTTGGCAGCGGAGGTTCTCGGGTGACTTACCCTAAAACCAGAGAGGAGGGAGCCTAATTCCTCATGGGGCTGCACAATTCCACCTTCGGCCATGGGTTATGTTGTTGCAGGGGCACGGTGGGCCCCAAATCTGGTTAACTGCACACTTGCATTTGCATTGCACACTCTGTATGATAGCAACTTTGCAGAGTGCCCTCTCACACTCTGGGATTCCTCAGGGGATGTCAGAGAGCCGGTTTCAGCCCAATCCCTGCAGTCCAGGCCGAGGGACCCCACCTGCTATAGGGACCCCACTAATTCCGCAGACACCCCTCTAACCACAGCATTGCCCCAGGTGCAGTCAGGCTGGGGAGGGATCGCAGGAGGTTGGCTCTAGGGCATGCCCAGCCCGTCTTGCCCAGTCCTTCCCCACTGGCCACCTTCTAATTAATTTCCTTTCGATGTGCACGAATCCATGCACTGGGTCACTAGTGTCTCATAAGTATGTATGGTATCAGGTGGGTATGATATTTCTTGGAATTAACACTTAGTAAGGTATATAATGTCTAATCACTGGGTGTACACCTGAAACTAATATAATAATGTATTTCAACTGTAATTTAAAAAAATTTTAAAGGTTAAAATAAAAAAAGAAAACAATTGGAAGGATACTTTGCCTATCTAAAGTTTAAATGCCTAAGTGATACAGAGAAGTATTTCTGTGTCCATGATAGGGTATAAAAAGTAAACAGCTCCACTGCAATTCAGTCAAGCAATTCATTCTACACGAGGTTTTCATTTTAATGAGTTTAATATCTGTTTTCCTCCAAAAAACAGATTTTTACAAATGTAGATGAAGATCAGGACAGCAAGAACCTGTGGTTTAATTTGTTATTTTTATATTATTGTTTCGTATCAACATCTCATTGCCAAAGTCATGCAGAGCATTGGGATCATTAAACTCACCATTTACAAAATTGAAAAAAAGATCTGGAAAATAGTTTCAGTTTTCATGGGGCTTTGGCAAAAGAAACCTAGATAATTTGTGCTATTTTGTGCCAGTAACATTTTTGAGCTGGATTCACATCAAGGCCATTAAACATCTTTCACAAAAATGAAGAAAAAGTGATTCTCTAGCCTTTCTTTCTCTATTGTAGGTTTTGGAGCATGACTGTCAGATATGCCAGCTTGGATATCAAAACACAGAGCTGAATGTGCCTCTATTATGAGAGTCTCGAACATGTGTTGAAATTTGGCTAAATTAGAAAACTAAATATGCCTACAGTTAAACATCTTGAGCCCTTTTTGTAGTGATATTTGTTATAGAATAGAAACAAACTCCAGTTGTTGATTAACTCATAATTAGTATTTGTCTTTAGGGATAACGTGCTTTGAAAAACTATCATTTGCCAAGTTTCATACTTTGAGACAAATCTACTCTCTAGTTATTTTTTTCTTTTTTTTTTTTGCAAAAGAAGATAAAATTTAGATGATAAATTACCATTACAATTAATAGTACAATAAAAACTTTTTATCAAAGGAACTTACACATTTTTTCAGTAAAAACAAGATAAGTTAACAATTTGTATATTTAGCCTTAAATAACATTATATTTTGTTGTCTAATTTTTGTCATAGGTGAATATGTTATCAAACTTTACTGTAAGTTTCTTGAGGACATTTTTTAAAATTATAAATAGTATTAGACAAAATGTGACCACATTATGCTCAAAGCACGTTTACCAGTTAGGCAATTAGTTGAGCTTTTAACTAATATTTTGAGTAATAAAACAATTACATTTGTATATTACAAAGAGGACTAATTACAAATTTCAAGTCAAACTAATTTTGTAGCTAGTTGTAATAGCTCTGAAATATGTAAAAAACAAAGTCTTATTTCTTCCTGTTCTTTCATTATCTAATTGTAAAAAGTTAACAACAGTTCAATGTCATGTAAAAGCAGAGTCAAATATTTGGAACTTTTTCTACAAAATAGCTGTGAAAGTGGGAGAAAACAATTGGCAATTGAATGTGTATTAATGTTATTGAAATAAAAAAACATTGTCAATCAGTAAAAAAAGTATCAATATAAAAAAATAAATTAAATCTTGCAATAAAAAACTTTGAGTTTAAATTATGACTTTTCCACTTAAGAACTTTACAACTTGCTTTAATACAGTATTAAAATATCTTTCAGTATCATTGATGCCTCTTATTTTTAAAGGTAACTAGTGAAGTGATATAATTATTGAAAAAATATATTTTGGGATTCAATAACAATTTTCTCCCTTCTTTCAGATAATCATACATATAAAGCAATAATCTTTAAAAAAAACACAATAGTTCACTTAGTGCTAAATAAGATTTTTACAAGAATAATATTACATTTGAGAAAATAAAATACTTTAAGTGATCTCACTTTTCCATATAAATATTCATTGTCAATGATTTTGAGCGTAATTATATCAGTTCTTTAACACTTCCTTTGCCTTTATGGATTTATTGGTTTTTGTAAAAGCTTAAATTCCAATATTGTATTTTGTATATGCAATATGCCATTATATTTTCCACTGCCATGACAGCATAGTAAATATGTTAGTATTAGGTAGTATGTGATTGTATTAGTCAGGAATCTCCAGGAAAACAAAACTGATAGAATATTTACCTGTCATCTCACTACTAGAATCTATCATCTTTCTATCTGTCATCTATCTATCTATCAATCTATCTATCATCTATCTATCTATCTATCTATCTATCATCTATCTATTTATCTATCAACCTATCTATCATTTCTATCTATATCTATCTATCTATCTATCTATCTATCTATATATCTATATGAGGAGATTTATTATTAAAGTTGACTCATGAAATAGAGTGGAGGCTGAGAAGTAGCACACTGCTGCCTTGAGGATGAATCTGGAAAGCTGGTGGTGTAATTCAGTCTGAGCCCAGAGAGCCCAGTGACGGAAGGCCCCATCTGAATTTAAGGCCACAAAACCAGGGATGCCAGTGTCTGAAGGCAGGGGGATGGTGGGTGTCCTACCTAAAGCACAAAGAGCAAACTCACCCTTTCTCTGCCTATATGTGACCTTCGGGCCCTCAACAGATGGGATCATGCCCATTCCCACTGGAAAGGGCCGCCTGACACACTCAGCTTACCAGTTCAAGTACTCCTCTCCCCCGGAAACCTCCCCCACTCACAGCCATAACTAGAAATAGTGTCTGTCCAGCTCTCATGGCAGCTTTTGGTCTGGTCAAGTAGACACATATAATTATACTAGTACACGATGGTAATGGTTGAATAGTGACACATTTTACTAATGAATTAGCAGAAATGACCTGGTTGTGACAATTCTCTTTCAGACAGAAACATCATAGCTGTGGAGACTTAAACAGTGTAAAACGGGAATTATACTGTCCCAGTATAGCCAGTGGCCTTGTGATAGCTACGAAACTGGAAAGTTGCTTCAACTTTGAACATTTCTGGGAATGTGGGAGAATTGGAATATCATGTAATAAGGATGGAAGTGTGATTTTTTACCAGCAGACACCTAATTTTAACAGTGAAGTGCAAGGCTTGGTACTGAAATCTTAAACTTTAGCATGTTTTGAAAACAATAGCAGTATATTTCACTTATTATATGTATTTCTCTTCCTGTGAAATTATATTTTACTACATGAAAATAAATCCAGTAGGTGGCACTGTACTGGACACTGCGCTCGTGGGTCAGACACAATGAAGATGGAGAGCTTCCATTCCCTGCCAGTTCAATGTCATTTACCGCCTCTGCCCAGTTCCTCTCCTGAGTTCCCCTCTGCCCATCAGGATGCTCCTCCTCCCTACCCACAACGCATGCTCTCCTACTTCATGACCTGTTCATCTCCCACTTCATGTCTCTGATGACTCCTGGTTTATGTATAATGGCTGTTTTCTTGCTATCTCTAAATACACAGGCGTGCTTCAGATTTAATATGCTAATTTTATTTACTATTAATAGACATCTGACAATATTTCATCATTATCAACTTGATTTATCAAGATAGCAATATATACGGCTGATATGATATTTGCTAGGCATGGTCCCTTTGATCTCCTAGAGCTCTCTCCTCCTTCCTTAGCCCTCCTCTGTCCTCGGTTGGCTTCTGCATAATTTGGTAATGGGAGTCATTAGCAGACAATCAGAGGGTAGGGGTTTTCATTGGCTTATTCTGGGCTCAATACCTTCTAAGACAACAAGCAGCTCTGGGTAGAACCTCCTGGGGTTCTCATTTCTCACTGGGTTCTGGCAACACTGTCTCTTTTTTATTTCTTACTGAGCCAAACCGGTTTCGGCTCTTTTTTATTTCTTTATTTCTTTACTAGATGCCTGATGCGCAAACTTTGTGCAAGAGTAGGCCTTCATTCCCCCGGCGGCCAGCACTGGTTTCCCACTGGCACCTGGGACCTGGGCTTCCCTCGCAGCCCTGGCTCCATTCAGAAGGTTGTCCAGAAGGACGTCTGGTCTAATCATCATATTACATTTTTATTATTATAGATTCCTGGAGTTGCTGACAGCTTCATGCAATTGATACTCTCTTAGGGCCCTGCCTCTATGACTCTGGTTTGGTAAATTAATTCTTCCCACAATTGCGTGTATCCTCCCTTTACTTATTTATTTATTTTTGTTGGAACCATGTGGGGTCAGTTCTGTTTTCTCTAGGACTCTAACAGTGCTCTTTTCCAGAAATAGCCCTCAAGGTCACCTTCAGTCCTGGGCTGGTAAATAAATAAATGGCACTGGTACCCTTGGCGGGCATTATTATAATTATTCAAATTATCTATGTCATGAAGCAGAAGGGAGAACGTTTGTAGAACAAATGCCTGTGTATTTTGTTGCATTTTAGATTTTAAATACTGTGAACTGTAAATACTCTGAATTCCTCATAGAGTTTTCAAAAGAACAACAATAACAGCAACAAAATGGGTCTTAAAATCTCTAACTTAAGTGGTTAGTGGACCAGAAAACTTCTACAGTGACCTGGAAAATAGCTCATGTTGTTTCTGATATTTGCAGGGCAGATATGACAAAAGATCAGGTGTAAAATATAATTTAGTGGTTGCAACATCAGTGTCATCATCAAATCTTGACCTCCCACCAGCAAGAAGCGATTCTGCTAGCACAGAGCTTTCAGACATGGACTGTGATTCTCTCCTGAGTCTCTTGTCTTCCAAACTACCCATTAGATTTTAAATTCACCAATCCTCCACAATAACATTGACTAATTCCTTAAAATGAATCTATTTATATAGATAGATGGATGAATGGATGGATAGATAGATAGATAGATAGATAGATAGATAGATTAATATGTCTGAAGGAGCCTGGCTGACATCTAATATAATCCTCTATTGTACCTGTTCTTATTAAGATTAAATAATAATTTTTCCTTCTCTTGTCTCTTAGCCCCAAAGAGCTATAACTGCTTTCTGCCCTGGATAGCTAGATGTCTCACTATTTTTTTAAAAAAAATATTTATATTGATTTTAGAGAAGAAGGGAGAGGGAGAGAGAGATAGAAACATCAATGATGAGAGAGAGTCATTGATCATCTGCCTCCTGCACACCCCCTACTGGGGATCAAGCCTGCAACCCAGGCGTGTGCCCTTGACCAGAATCAAACCCGGACCCCTCTATCCACTGAGCCAAACCAGTCAGGGCTGGACGTCTCACTATTTCCTGTTTGATCCTTTAACCTTTTCTCTAAATATGTATGTAATCTCTCCATTAGCATATCTTTTGAACTATCTGGGAGGAATTCATGTACTCCCTAACTTACAAATACCTCACCTGTTTTTATTACTTTTTTAAAATATCAAATTATCATGTGCTGGATCATTAACACAATCATACTTTGGATCTTTTATGAAATTTTATGAAAGGACTCACATCTTAAAATTAACCTCTCCGTTTGCAGAGATAGGAAAATTCCTTTGTGAACTACTTAAAAACCCCTCTAGATAATACGTGCCAACCATTATATTCACTCATAAAACGTAGGCACTAAGAGCCAAATTAATTTAATTGAGTGAGTTTCCATTTGCAAATTGGACAATTGGTTCGGCAGTTTTAGGTAAGTGAGTAATAAATCCAGCAGTTAAAATTTATAATAACATTTTATAAATTTTTAAAATATTAAACAGTACATGTTTATGATATGAACTATTTGTACATATTTTATTATAAACCTATATTCTTCTCATTGAGTGATAATTTTATTTGGAGAAGACAAAACAAATGAGATCAAAGAGTGATGCTACTTGAACCTATAGGATGATAATCAGACATAAAAATACACTGAAGAGTCATAACGTTTTTATTGCCATATGTTTTAAAATAATTACAATACTTATAAAGTACATCTGAGAATTCATCTCAATTAGACGCCTTACTCCTCAGGGAATAATGGTAATTTAGAAAGCTGTAGATTCTTATAAACTAAAAATATTTCACATGAGTTATTATGTCCACTACTTCATGGGATCTCTAATAGAAGGGGACAGATAGATTTCCAAGACCAAACTGCCGATGTGTGTAGAGAATTAGAACCATGATCTCGGTTTAGGGAAGAAGTTGGGTGATTAACTCACAGCCTGTTACCAAGCGCCTGTGTCCGTTCAGTTGTCCACATAGAAAACTACGGTGTGCTTTCCATGTGGCTGATCCTAAAGCATTCACATCCGAGTCCCATCCATCTGGTCTCCATCTTTCTGTTTGTTGTCACCTCAGTTCTCATCATCTCTACCCGAGTCCAGCCCCCACTGTTTCCTATTTGAGCCTCAGTAGTTTCAGAACTGATATCTCCAGTCCAGTAAAGCTTCCATAGAAGTTACTTCCTACTCTAGCAGAATATATATGTTTTTAATGTGAATAGCTCTTGCTTTAAAAACTATTTCATTCCCTTCCAGTGTCCCTAAGAATGAGAGTAAAATCTTCGCTGCACCTGCTTTCCGGCTGCCTTTTCCATTCAGCGCTTGTGCCTTCCATCGCCAGTCAGCTCACCTTCACCCTCCAGACCATTGCACTTCCTTCTCAAGTTCTCAACTTTACACAAGTTGCTCCCTTCGGCTGAAGAGCTCTAACTTATTTTTAGGTCTTAGCTTGAATGTCATTTCCTCCAGCAAGTTTCTCTGACCTTCAGTCTTGGATGAAATATCTTGATGTCTGCTCTTGCAGCATCCTGAAATCTTTCAACTTCGCTCTCTGAGTCCTTGTTTGATGTGTTTTCCTTCCCCCGTCCCCCTGAGGACCAGGGCGCCCTGTGCTTGCTCGGTCACCGCATCCCTGGCTCTCAGCTCATTGTGTGACACGGAATGGGTGTGGCATTTCTTCTCTCACCCACACAGTTTCTACAGTTCCTCTTCGAGCTGCCTCACAGAACTATAATACAGTGAGCACTCGGATTTAATGAACAGTATCAGAATAAATAGCCTTTCACTGTGAGAGACTGGTTTTTTAATAGAATCCCCAGGGAGGTTTTCCATGTCCTCTTTATAACCTTTTTAAATATTTTAAATATTATATTACGTATCATACTATCTTGGCTATTTTGCCCATTCTGCCAGTAAACTTAGATATGTTAATGCATCAAAAATAATAGCTATTAGTCAAGATATTTTAGCACAGCTATATTTCCCCTTTTCTTTCCCTCTACTCCTTTAATTATCATTCAGTTGTTTTAATGGGCCATTTCAAAATGTGTCTTTTGTTGTATGCAGCCTCAGATCCTTTTTTGAATTAAGCACAGTATCAATAATAAATTGAGAACAGTTGAAAACCTATTTCCTCCAGCAGTCATCTCTCTGCTTTCGCGGTCTTCTTTGGAAGTGTTCCCTTCACCTAACTATTGAAACTCAAAGCCTAAGAGAATGTCTCTGGTTTTCCAATGTTATCACAATTTACGAAAAACTAATGAATACAGGTATTTCTGCTCACCCAATATAAGATTTCTGTAACACCGTGAGGACTAAAAAGTCACACACTAAACCTTTCAAGGCTCAAGGACAAATAAAAGATTCGAGCCTGCTTATCAGACAATGCACAGAAATAATAACCATTCTAATAATAGTACCCATGCTGTTCAAAAGGCCTGCTACAGCTCTGATAAATAGGAGAAGGTAGCAATCAGTACGTGGCTTTGTGTTAGGAATATTAATGGGAATAATTTGATGGAAGAGGGTATAAGGAAGAGTTGAAAATGATGATCATAAAGAAAAAAGTGAAACTTACAAAGATCAGGGAGAACTTTCAGGTACATTTTCCCGAGACAAATCACTGGGCTGCAGGAGACAAAGAGGAATGTTCAGAGAAAGTGGCATCAGACACGAGGTCCCCATGCAGCTTGCTGAGCTCGGCTCTGCTAGGATACATGGTGCTAATCCCCTGGACTGCTCACGAACTAACAACTGTGGGGCATGGCGTGTTCACGTTAACAAGCTGGGAAAACTGCATTATTCAACGCAGCTCCCGTGTTCAACAGATCGAATTTCCCTACTTACCAAACTCTCGTCCTCCGGAGAATTGCAAGCCCTCATTTCAGCCATGTTGTGAGACAGGAAGTAGAGATCGCACTTGATCTTTGCTGTAGAGGAACTGAAACAAAATGAATATGAAAGTAGCAGTGCTTCTCAATCTATACACTATTCACACAAATCACCTGGAGAGCTTGTTAAAAAGCAAAGTCAGATCCAAGTTCAGTGTGTCGGGGAGGGGCCTCAGATTATGCAGCTGGATGATGTATAATAGAAATATGAGCCATACATGTAACTTTAAACTTTTCAGTAGCCACGTTAAAAATATAAAAAAATAGATAGGTAAAATTAATGCAGTAACATAACTTATTTAATATATCCAGAATATTGTTATTTCCACATGGAATCAGTATAAAAATTCTAATGAGATATGTTCGCATTCTTTTTTTCGTATCTCTCTTTGAATCATTTTCATCAAAAATACCTGGTGTATGTGGATTTCACAAAAGTGATAGTTGAAAAAGTGGATTCACATCTCCAGTTCTTCCAAACGTACTTAACCATTTTCCAACAAATAACTCAAGTATCCATTTTTATAGTTAAATTTAATTCATTAAAATAAAATAAAATTTAAAAGTTGGTGCCTAACTTGGAGCACCTCAAATGCTTAGCTGCCATATGTAGTTACCCTATGGGACAGACAGCACAAGTACACAGAATATTGTAACTGAACAGTTAATGGCAAGTTTCAGAAAACAACATCCGATTTCTTTCTCAGTAAATATTACTTGAACTTGTAATATGTGCCAGATATTTTGCTGGATGTTTCAGCTAGGTAAACTAAAGGGGGAAACTTGATAAGAATATAAAAATGCCTTATACAATCCAAGAGCAGGGATTTCACTGGGTCTCAGGGATTGGAACTTAGGAAAGTGAAACCAGTGGGAAATACATTTCCATGAGTTCCTATCCGCTCAGAAAGGACACGGTTGCCCTGCTCACTCCCTGCAGGACAACATCTGTCTCCTCTCTTCCTCCACATCGTGCGTGAAGGGTGTTTATCCCCACACTCCTCAGGTTACCTGCTGTATTGGCAATTTCATCTGTTGTCCTTCATTGCCAAGG
>NW_006297021.1:2280546-2286480 GCF_000327345.1 Myotis davidii | reverse complement strand
GAGGGGGTGCCCTTCTCAGAGGTATACATTTTGGGGGCTCCTGGATTCTGGTAGCACCCTCTCTTCCCTTTTTCCAGTGGGTGGCCGCTTCAGGGTTCACAGTCTTACTGGTGGCCCTTCCTTCCCAGTGACTGACACTGGAGTTAGTCACTCAGCTCTGGAGGCAGCATCTGCTGTGTGGAGTTGGGGATATCACTGGGACCTCCAGGTTTTGCTTTCTGCTCTCTCAGTCTTCCGATATCTGAATAATCAGCCTGTCCTGTTAAATATCCCCTTGTCAAAAACACTGGGGAGTTTCAGTTTTCCTGACACACCGATTGATACACTTGGTCGGAGAAAAGCTCACTGCCGCCCTCCAATTGCAATTCCAAGTGATAGGAGAGAGAGCCCTAAGGTTCTGTACTGCGCCAGGTCCCTTGGAGAGCTCACCAGCCCCAGCGAAGGGAAGAGTTTCCTGTGTTTAAAAACCATGCTGGGGGAATCGGCCTGCGCAATGCTGTGGCTGGAGAGGAATGGTTTCCAGAGAAGAGAGATCATTAACTGTGCATGTATCTTAAAATATTCCTACCTCAAGGATGATTGTGAATTCCAAGTTCTGTATGCATGGCTATATCAATTCAATTGCCTGGGTTTACTTGACCAGCCTTCTAGTTAATTAAATAAATTTAGCAAATGTGACCAACTGAAGCATTTCACTTCAGAAATTATTTCATCTTTTCTCCACATCCTCATCATTAAAAAATCTCCATTGCTTGTTTGCTCACAGCATAAAGCCATGACACTATTCATTTGTAAATAAAATATTCTCTAGTCCATTTCTGCCTCTAGCTAATTTTTTTTCCTTTCTATCTTTACATAAATATTTCTCCAATGAATCTTCTGCATGAATTATTTCTATCTGCTTTCTTTACATTTGCCTTGAGCTCATGAGTTTTAGGATTTCTTCCCCATTCAAAGTCAACAGTGACCTGTGTGTTGTTAATCCTGTGGCCCAGCCTGATTTGACCTGTGAGGGACAGATGTACACGTGGGCACACCTCCTTATGGAATTACTGTCTTCCCTTGGCTCAGAGGCCTCCACATTCCCCTGCTACTCCTTTATGTGTCTTCTTCCTCTGCCTGACATCTAAATAGTGGAGCACTTAGTCATGGGTCTGCTGCTCTCCCTACACTCACCCTGCAACCTCATCAATTCTCTTAGCTGAGGCTGGGCTGACAAGTCCCAGATCTATGTGCCTGAAGCTCTAAACCCTTCTCTGAATTCCAGACTCATATATCTAACCAATCTTGGACAGCTCTCTTTGAATATCTAAAAGGAAACTCAATTTTAAAAGTTAAATCCCCATCAAAACAATCTTGCAAACAAATTTAAACAGACTTAAAAAAAATGTCCAACTGAATCCCAAAACTACCTTTTCTCCTCATTGCGTTCTCCATTTTAATAGATGCCAATTACTAGTTCCAGTCACTTAGCCAATAACCTTCTACTCAACCTTCCCCCTCTTTATCTTTTATAGTTTGCATCTATACTAAACATAGTTATTGGCTTCACCATCAGTATACTGCCCTAATTCCAGGTACCATCATTATCTTAAATAGATTACTTTCATAGCCTCCTAGTGGATACCATCTTTGTCCTTTGATCCTCACAGTCCATTTTTTTAAACTCAGCAGGCATACTGACTATTTTTTTTAACACACATAATATTCTTTATTGCAAGCTTTATAAATATTAAATCATTTAATACTTACTTCTGTGAAGTAAATGTAAGTACCATCACCAGTTTACTCATGAGAAAGATGAGCCACAGTAAGGCTAAGCAAATTGACCAAGACCCCATAGTTGGTAAATGTCCAAGGTGGGTACCTAGACAATATGGTACCAAAATCCATTCTCTTAGCTGCTATGCTACAACTCTTATCCCATAATCCTATGTAATAAAAGGTAATATGCAAATTAGCCCTCACGCCCTCACAAAATGGCTGCCTATGACCAGGCCGGCAGGGGAGTTTGTGAGGGACGACAAAATGACTGAACAGCAGGCTGTGTGGGGTGACCAGGCTGGCAAAGGGGGGCAGTTGGAGGTGACCAGTCTGGCAGGGAGGGCAGTAAGAGGTGACCAGGCTGGAAGGGAAGGCATTTAGGGTTGACCAGGCTGGCACAGGGGGTGCAGTTGGGGGTGATCAGGCTGGCAGGGGGGCAGTTGGGGGCAATTAGACTGACAGGGGGCAGTGAGGGGTGACCAGGCCAACAGGGGGGGAGTTAGGGTTACCAGGCTGGCAGGGGGGGCAGTAAGGGGTGCCCAGGCCGGTGGGGGAGGCAGTTAGGGGCAATCAGGTCGGCATGCAGAGGCAGTAAGGGGTGATCAGGCCAGAGGAGGGGCCAGTTAGAGGTGACCAGGCAGGCAGGCAGGTGAGCAATTAGGAGCCAGCAGTCCAGGATTGTGAGAGGGATGTCCAACTGCCAGTTTAGGCTCGATCCGGCTGCCGATTTAGGCCTAAACCGGCAGTTAGACATCCCCCAAGGGGTCCCAGATTGAAGAGGGTGCAGGCTAGGCTGAGGGTACCCTTTCCCTCGTGCACAAATTTTGTGCACTAGACCTCTAGTAATTAATAAAAATCAGATCACATCACTCATCTGCTCAGAACATTCAAATGAATCTCCATCTTTACAGAGATTAAAATCCTAAGCATTCAACATGATTTAGAAGGTCTTGCATAGGATGGCCTCTGGTCATCTCTGACCTCATTTCCTGCTGCTCTCTTCCTTACTCTCCACTGGAGGCACACTGACCTTGAAGAGCTTGGGACATAAAATACACTCGTGTTTCAGGGTCTTTGATTTGCTACTCTCTCTGCCTGGAATTCTCATTCCCCAATGTCCACATGGCATGTTCACTCACTTCTATCAGATCTATATTTAATATGATCTGATAGAAGGCCTCATTTATCTGTCTATCTCTCTTTTTATCTAATAGTGTCCATCTGTAATTCTTTGTCCAGATTAACTTATTTATTTTGCAGTTGGGGGTGATCAGGCTGGCAGGGGGGGCAGTTGGGGGCAATATGGTACCAAAATCCATTCTCTTAGCTGCTATGCTACAACTCTTATCCCATAATCCTATGTAATAAAAGGTAATATGCAAATTAGCCCTCTGGGGGGGGGATATCTTTATAATACATCATATGTTTTACTTATTTATTTTAATTTTTATATCTCCCTGCTCGCCATCCACCAAAATACAAGTTTCATAGAAGTGGGGAGTCGGCTATTTTGTTAATTGCTATATTCCTAGCACCTGGCAAATAATTACTCTTTTTGATGAATAAGTAAACTTAAAAATGGGTTTTATTTAACTGAAAACTGTCCTTTGAAAATTTCTAATCCAGTTTTGTTCATAGGTACTTCTATCATCATGTTTTATATGTTGACTTCTGATTAGTTTAGAAGACATGACTTTGTAAGCACAAAAATGTTGTGGCATTTGGACTCAAAATACTATTGAAAACCTTGGGGATGTAGGGAGGAACATGTGAAAGTGGAAGGTTATAAGAGGGGGGGGGCAATGCGAAAGTGGAAGGATGTAGTGAGGGAATGTGAAAATGGAAGGATTAGGGGGAAATGTGAAAATGGAAGGATTAGGGGGAAATGTGGAAATGGAAAGATTAGGGGGAAATGTGAAAATGGTAGGATTAGGGGGAAAATGTGAAAGTGGAAGGATAGAAGGGGGAAATGTGAATGTGTGCACATTTAGAACGGCAGAATTAAAGCCATAATGCACAAGAGTAATTATTGCAAGAGAATACCATCATACCCCATTAACATATGGTAGGAGGTAATTAGTTAATAAGCATTTTCTAAACTTTGGCTAGTGTCCACACATGGCTGAAAATAAATCACACATCATCGTATTTTTTAAAAAGTCATGTTGCTCCTCTGTCATCTCCTATTTAATAAGCCAGTATAATTAAACTAGCTGGAATAAGGAAACTTGCCTGATGTTTTTAGAAGTTTATGGCAACAATTTAAGGGCCGGAATAGCAGCACATTTATAGTTTCCCTTACAGCTAACAGATATGCAATCACGCCGGAGTTGTATATTTCTACTTTAAATAGCAGTAAATTTAATTCTTTCTCTTCCTTAAAGTACAAAACAAAATAAAGTCTCTTACCAAATTGTCTTTCAGTTTCAAGAGCAATGTGCTCTATCTCCCATCAATGTGTTTTCTGTCACTATTGAGGAGCTCACAATATGACAAAGTGTGCAGGTAGCTGGACAGATGTCGACTTGACACTTCTGAGAGCAAACAGGATTTGTCTGGCGCGCAATCTCCACTTTCTCTAGGGATAGGAGGACGGGGAGAAATTTAATTTCACAGGACAGGATAAAGATTTCTAAAATATGTTTTATACAATCTATATAAGACAGCCATTGATTCACTGAAATAAGAAAAAGGGATTCACAACCGCATTACCGACGATGCAGTTGTCCACTTCCAGGCAGGCTCTGCGGCATCAGAGAATGTGAAAACACAACAATCTTCTATAAACTAACCTAGCACATTCTTCATTCTGATGGGATGACATGTTTGACAGTTGTTGATGCTACAAGATCTATGAAGGTATTGTCCGCAAGTTCGAGAGCATAGAAAAGTGTCCAACGAAGCAGCTGCAAGAGCACAATGCAATTCTTCATGTTATATAAAACTTTAAAAAGCCATTTTCTTCTCAACTCCTTTTTCTTCTTAAGTACGTTTATAGTGGAAAATATGTCTGCCTAAATTTAGGAAAAATGTATGGCATATCAAAAGATTCATCATTTGAAAGTAACATTCAAAAATTTAGTTGTTAAAAAAAGGTAAACAACATTTTGGTGGACATTTTTTGTATATGTGCTAATTACTTCTATAGCAGCATTATCTTATATTGCTCATAAATACTTTTTTTTTCTTTTGCATACATAGCTATTTTTCTAGAAACTTTAAGCAAAACACTTCCGGCAATTTGAGAGCTGGCAAAGGACAAGGATCAGATGAAACCCTTTTCAAACTATAAAATTCATCTTTTAAAACAATCCAATAAATGGGATTTTAAAGAAGACTCTCCTATGTACCCCATAGAGCTGGAAGGCACTTGATCTCAGGTTAAATAATTCTGGAGTCGGTTTATAATAATGTTCCTTTGCTTTTCTACCTGGTATTACTTGTGTGGCTACACTGGATTTTCGGCCCATTCCCTTCAGAAATTGATGTGAGAAGGGGTCTGGGGGAGAGAGATGCAGAGAAAGTCTTTTGATAAATAACACTTGGACTACTCCTGAATGGTGCTCACAACTGGAAAGATAAATTATATTTTCATAGGTGAAGAGTTTGTAAAACTTTAAAACTATTTCTATAATGAACAGCAAGCACCTGCCTCATTCTGTGAGATAACTCTATTTTTAGTACCTGATTGTGGGCATCGTGAGGGTCTCATTATATTCCAGCACAGTAATTAGCCTCACATATGTAATGTTGAGGACTGACATTCAATTTCAAATCTTTGCATTTGGCAATGAAGCACCCTTTTTTTATATTTTATACTAACTATCTCAGTTACTAAGTACCTAAGGATTTAAGTATGCTGTCATGGTAAATGTACATTTTAAAGAACAGTTTTGATTCATAAGCAGGAAAATGAACTCAAAAAGTTATATATATATATAATTATATATATATCCTATCTAATAAAAGAGAAACATGGTAATTGGCATACGACCACTACCCTTCCCATTGGCTAATCACGGCAATATGCAAATTAACTGCCAACAAAGATGGCGGCTAATTTGCATACTGCAGGCAGGATGGGACAGCGCCATCCTGCCTGCCCCTCTGCCATCCAGGCCTGCTATCTGTGACCTGGATGGTGGGAGACCCAACCCAGGGCAGGCAGGG
>NW_006297021.1:2257086-2279452 GCF_000327345.1 Myotis davidii | reverse complement strand
ACCTGGAAGTGATCAAATATATTACAGAATAATGCTTTACCTAATTTATACAATATCTGTAAGCTTTAAAACAAACAAAAAGCCACTTAGTACTTCTATAATTCTGTATTTCTACCATGCATGATTCTCAAATTTGATTATCATCTGGCTGACAAAATCATATATATTCTTTGTGTGTGTGCGCATGTGTGCATATTCTATGAAGCAAATACATCTCAAGGAATTACAAGAGGTCAAGAGAGCTTTATTTTCTTATATAAAAAATGTAAAACCCCTAACCTTACACCAAAGTCCATGTAGTGATATGTCTGTCTGTCTTTACATCTATGTCTTCTCAAGGAGAGGAATCCCAAAAGAGTTAAGAAATATGACCCTAACCTGTTATGCGCTTCAGCAGTAAGACCTGCTTAATTTACAAGTTGTGAGATTTACCTCATTTAGTACAAAGGGGTTTATTGGTAATTTTGGACTAAAAACAAGTTATTTTAAATGTACCTTATTTTTAATAAACAGATTGTTAACCATAAAATATAGAATTTTGAAAATGCCCCAGAATTAAAATAATCTTTAGTAGACATAGTGTATAGTATGATTATATTTAGACTGCGACTATTTTTTTTCCTTTTTAGTAGTTTTAACACCACCTAAGAATGTCCTAAAGATTGCTATATTACTAAGCAAAGAATTTCCTTTACCATTATAGATTTCATTTCACTGTTTCATAATTGAGAGTCCAACGATTTGCAGACCTGTGTATATTTTGTATTTGCAACATCTTGTCCATCAAATGAAATTTTAAATGGTATGACTCTAGAAATTGATTAAAAGAAAAAAAATGAAAAATCAACAAATATGTGTGTGGAGATTAAACCATATGCTCCCTACCAAAGGGTCAAAAAATAAAATTTAAAAAAAATCTTGAGACACATTAAAATAGACATACCACACACAGCCTTATGGTATAAGAAAAAAAAAAAAGATCTATAAATCAACAAACTAACTCTATACCTCCAGGCACTACATAAAGAAGAATAAAGGAAGCCTAAAGTTAGTTGAAGTGAGGAAATGATAAAATGCAGAACAGAAAAAATAAACAAAATAGAAAACAAAGTAATAAAAAAGACTAACAACACTAAGATCTGGTTTTTGAAAAGGTAATACACTAGACAAATCTTTAGTTAGACTTGATAAGAAAAAAGAAAGCGGAATCAAATAAATAAAATTATAAATGAAGGAGGAGTCATTACAACTGATACCACAGAATTACAAATAATCATGAAACTACTAACAACAATTGTATACCAAGAATTTAGACAACCTAGAAGAAATGGATAAAATCCTAGAAACATAAAACCTATCAAGACTGAATCACAAAGAAATTAAAAGTCTTAACAGATTACCCAGCTGTGGTGACTCAGTGGTTGAGCGTCAACCTATGAACCAGGAGGTCATGGTTCGATTCCAGGTCAGGGAACATGTCTGGGTTGCAAGGTCAGTTCCCAGTGTGGGGCGTGCAGGAGGCAGCTGATCAATGATTCTCTCTCATCATTGATGTTTTTTTTCCCTCTCCCCCTCTTCCTTATTCTCTGAAATCAATAAAAATATATTTTTAAAAAATCTTAACAGATCAATTGTTGGTAAGGAGAGTATGTCAGTAACCAAAAGTTTCTCAACAAACAAAAGTCCAGGATGAAATGGTTTCATTGACAAATTCTCTCAAACATTTATAGAAGAACTAATAAGAATCTTTCTCTAAAATTTCCAAAAGTAGAAGAAAAATGTTCAAAATCATTTTATGAAAACCAGCATTACCATGATACCAAAGCCAGACCAGGCGACTACAAGAAAAAAAATACAAGCCATTATCTCTGATAAACATACATACAAAAATCTTCAACAAAATACTAGCAATCACTATTCAGGGAGCCTGATTCCTGCACCTTTAGACTTACGCCAATATTGTGTTATAATTTTAGACTAGTGATTCATCAATTGCTTGATTTATTTAAGACATCTAATAGAAGATTAAGCAACCTTTCAGAATGAAAATTATATAATTATCTATATGAAAAATATCTGCGTGTCTATGCCGTTGATCCTTGAGCAACATGGGGGTTAGCGGCACTGAATCCTATGCAGTCAAAAATCTGCATATAACTCTTCACTACGCCAAATTAACTATAATTAACTATAATTAACCAGATTGGTATCAGGACCCCCAGCAGACACCCAAATCCACAAGTGCACAAGGCCCTCATATGAAATGGAAGAGGAAAATGCATAGAGTTGGCCCACACCTCCATGATTCCCAACTGTGGGTGGAAACAGTATGTTCTACTTTTTGTTTTCTATTGTCCATTCCCACTACAGATAGAAAATACTGTTTCCCACCTGCGGTCAGTTGAACCTGCTGCTGGTAAATCCAGGGATCTACGGGCTGACTCTATATTTACTGAAAAAATCCCATGTATAAGTGGACCAGGGCAGTCCATACCGGTATTATTCAAGGGTCAGCTGTATTCTGTTTTACTCTTTTGCCTACATTCATATGACATATTTATGAGATGGTATTTGTTCTAAATATCAGATATGATTGAAAAGTTTGATATAGTCTCAAACAAATATTGCTATGCAAACTGTAGTTTAATAGGAAGTTTTTTTTTGTTTTCTATCATGTCTGCAGAAATTAAAATAACTCTGCTTCTTTAGATAGGAAGAACACTTTAACTTTTTAAAATATGTATCTTTATTATTGAAAGTGTAAGTTCTGTCCATTTTCTCCCCATTGATCTCCACCAGACACCCACCTCACCCACCTTCACCGCACGATTGTCTTGTCCATGGGCTATGCTTACATGCATATAAGTTCCCCAGTTAATCTCATCAACCCCCAACCCCCTACCTAGTACTTCTATAATTCTGTATTTCTACCATGCATGATTCTCAAATTTGATTATCATCTGGCTGACAAAATCATATATATTCTTTGTGTGTGTGCGCATGTGTGCATATTCTATGAAGCAAATACATCTCAACCTTACTTTCCCTCTGGGATTTGTCATCTGTTCCATGCTTCTATGTCTCCATCTGTTTTATTCTTCAGTTTATGTTGTTCATTAGATACCACATATGAGTGAAATCATGGGATACTTACCTTTCTCTGACTGGCTTATTTTGCTGAGCATAATACTCTCCAGGTCCCTCCATGCTGTCCCAAAGTGTAAGAGATCCTTCTTTTTTACAGCTGCGTAGTATTCCAGGTGTAAGTGTCCCCCCGCTTTTCTGTCCCCTCTCTGCTGATGGGAGCTCAGGCTGTCTCCAGATCTTAGCTATTGTAAATTGTGCTGCTATGAACATAGGGGTGCATACATTCTTTCTGGCCGTGTTTCGGGTTTTCTTAGGTTATATTCCTGGAAGCGGGATCATGGGGTCAAGAACACTCTTACCTTTAAATAAGATGTGTAATTCCTAATGTGGAGAAGCCTCAGTGGAGGACCCTGTCCATGGAGCCTGGATGCCCCGTGAGCCACTGTGTTTAGGAGCGGCGCATGCAGTGGTGTTCGTCAGAACAGTGGCCACGTTGAACTGCCTCTTCCTGGAGGTTCTTTGACTCCCGCTTTGTTTCTGACCGATCTCGGTGGCCGAGCTACCAACTTCTCACCTGTCCTCTCCTGCCATGTGCACTCCATCAGACCGCACGGCCCCTTTGTCTAGAAAGCTCTTTCTGGCCCTGCCAAACATTAATCCTTCCACACATAGGCCCGATGTAACTGTCATCAAGTCTGTCTTCTGACCCTGGCCCCGAGGTAATCATTCTCTAGGCAGACTTGCTCTTTCGTGCATCTGTTTATTGGTTCCTAGTTTTCTTATGTATCTGTCTTCTCAAATAGACTGTGATCATCTTGAGAGAAAGGCCTGTGGCCTGTCATTCGTCTATTTTGGGCACTTTAAACAGAATAGGAGTCCACGTATTTTATTTTGTATTGATTAGAAATGAGGGACATATTTGGCTATAACATAATATAAAAGAAAGTGGAATATACTATCATTTTTTCTGTGAATGGAAAATTTCAATTTCCTCTCAATTGCTAATGTTCCAATAAAAAACTGGAGCTGTGTCCTGAGGCTGGAAGATTTATTGATTATCCATGTATCACAACAGCGCTTACCTTATTGGAATCATTTGGATGCCTCTCCCATTTTCAGAGACCTCACGGTAAGGATAACTGCCTCAGTGGGTCAGGTCTTTATGAGTCTAATGACCGTGAAGGCAGGAAGTTCTTTTTATGCTGAATAAATGGACTTTTATTGGAATGTGTATAGGCGATGGGAAGCATTTTTAAAACAATCAATATCAGATACTGAGTACCTATTTTGCACAGAGCATTATTCACACTGAACTGAACTGAACCAGACAACTTTCTTGGCTCACAGTTTACATAAAATGAAAATAAATAAAAAAAGCGAAACATATTTTTTAAACATATTTTTGAAGGCTGCTGACAGAAAAGGAAGCATCTTCATGACATGGTAGAGCTATTCATGAAAATCCATTGTGTTAGGTCATGTGAGCATGGAAGAAAGAGTGAAAGGGCTGGTGGGAAAGAACCAGGATCTCGAACCATGAAATGAGTAGGTCCAAGAAGAGCTGCCTGAGGAGACAGGGCAGCAGCGAGGAAGGATGTTCACAGCAAGCTGCTGGTTAAGGATACGCCTTGAAATCTGACCGAGAATAAATCACCAAGCCATGCATTCTAGAAGATGAGGAGGAAATCTGTGAATTCTAGCCAAGAACATGAGACAGGTGTCATGCTGTTTCCTCTTTCACTTATGAAACTATCACTGATATAATTACCATTTATTAGCAATTTAGTGTGTGTCAATATATATTCTATCACTTTACAGGCATAATCATATGTCATATTCACACAACTCTGACATGCATGTAATTGCCACAGTCTAGAGCAAGGGTGGGCAAGCTTGTTGACTCGAGGGCCACAATGGGTTCTTAAACTGGACCGGAGGGCCGGAACAAAAGCATGGATGGAGTGTTTGTGTGAACTAATATAAATTCAAAGTAAACATCATTACAGAAAAGGATACGGTCTTTTTTTTTTAGTTTTACTCGTTTCAAACGGGCCGGATCCGGCCTGTGAGCCGTAGTTTGCCCACGGCTGGTCTAGAGAGCCACTCTGAGTCCTAGGTAAACCATTTGCCTAAGAACACAGAGCCGGTAAGTGGCAGAGGCAAAATTCCTCTTCAGGCAGCCAGAGTCTACCACCAGAGACTTAAGCAAATATCTATAACTAAAGGCCTGGTTCACAAATTCGTGCATGGGTGGGGTCCCTGGGCCTGGCCAGTGATCAGGACTGATTGGGGCTGATTGGCTGGCTGTGGGAGGTTGGCTGTGGGAGCGCACTGACCACCAGGGGGGGGCATTCCTGCATTACCAGTGATCGGGGCCCATTGGGGCCATCTCACCCAGTCCAAATTGGGGCGGCCAGCCGGGAGGAGGGACCTTGGGAAATTGGCTGTGGGAGCGTACTGACCAGTAGGGAGCAGCTCCTGTGTTGAGCGTCTCTCCCCTGGTGGTCAGTGCATGCCATAGCTACCAGCTAGTCATCTGGTCATCTGGTCATAATGGTCACTTAGGCTTTTATATAGAGAGAGATAATAAAATCGTAATATGCTAATTAGACCAGACATCCTTCCAGATGAAGCCGGAGCTGCGAGGAAAGCCCAGGTCCAAGGTGCCAGAGGGATGGTGGTGCCAGCAGCCAGGAGAAGGAAGGCCTACTCTTGCACAAATTTTGTGCATCAGGCCTCTAGTTTATATATAATTTTAGATTAGTGATCCATTAATTTCTTGGTTTATTCGAGAAGCTTTCACTAAATACCTATATGTAGAAGGAATTGGAATAAAAGAAAAAAGAGCCTGCTTTGTGACTAGCACAGGGGTATTAGCCACCTAATAAGACATAACACCTACAACTGCCAGTTGCTGAAACAAGACTGAACACAGGGGTTGTCAGGGAACTTGGGGGAGAGATTCTTTCAAGGCAGCAAGCCAGTGGAGAGAGCTTCTGGGACTTCAAAGCGTGCGTGCGATAATCAGCGTGCAAGTACAATATTTAGAGAGTGTATTTTGTCAACATAAGACTTGGTTTCCGTGTTTTTTCATCTTTCCCCAAACAAAACTTTTTATGTATAGTACTTAGCAGCCTTCCAAGCTCTTTTAGACGCACCTCCTTACCTACGGAGCTGGGGGCACGCACCCTGTTTGGCAGCAGGGGAAATGGAAGTTTTGAGGAGTGACACAGTTAGTCAATATCAAAGCGGGAGTTTGTGCTCCGTTCCTCCAGCACTAAGTTTATTATTCTTTCAACTCCACCACCGCTTCTCCAACTCTCTCTCTGAAGTGCTCCTTAAAGCGGGGACAACGTGTATGCATATCCCTGGGAATCGGGGCGGACAGCCTGCAGCAGCCCTGAAAACAAAAAGTCCCTTTGAAGTCTCTGTTTTAGATAAAACATGAAAGGGACGGATTCTGCTGTTTTCATATGCACATGCAAGTGAGAAAACTTTTAAAAGTGCACACATTGCAAACTTTCTCACCTTTCCTTCCATTTGATTTTCAAGGAGCCAGCACTGGCCCTGTCCTCCGGCACTTCCTGCCTTCTGCCTGGCCTTCAGGAACCCGTGGATGGCACAGAACATTAGCAGAATAGCACTCCGACAGGGGGAAAAAAAATTAATTACTGTTTAGGCAAAATTTGCGGGTTCCTACAAGGATCACTGTTTTTACTTTATTTTATATCGAAGAGGTTGGGCGTCTTGGTTCCTTTGTGTCTGATTTCCATGAAAGATTTAGAGCTAGTGTTGGGCTTGGGGTATTGTCCACAATGAGGGGTTCACTGTGAGTCTGCTTTCTTAACAGTACACCGAAGAGCACGTCATTAGTTACTCCCACATTTACATCATGAATGGATCTCCCTGAGTGAAGGCTGGGGACATCTCCAATCTTCTGACTTCAGTGGGTCTTTCTATCAAATTATCAAACCTGCTGAGAGGGTCATGAGAAATCTTTGAATTTACAGCTGGTAGATCAGAAGTAAGGGTAACAATAGGTCTGGTGACATCATCAGTGGGGGCAGTCTTGTGGGACCGATCCCTGAATTTGTGGGACCTGATGCTAACTCTAGTGGATAGTGTCCAAATTAAATGGGACTACAGGACACCCAGCTGGTGCTGGACGGGCCACTGTGAGCTGATGGCTTTCCTGTAGTGAGTCCCTCATGCTCATGATAGGGTTACTTTGAAGCTAAAGTTGGGATGCTCCATCCTTTCAGTCAAACAATGATGAAGTAAGGAAAGGGAGGACAAATAGGAACATGCAACAGACACATATCCTCAAGAAGGAAGTCACCAATAATGAATAAAAATACTAGGGTGGTAAACAGTGTACAGTACAAGAAGAGATTTACATGCAATGCAAAGCTTTGTTTAAGGGCAAGTAGGTCTGGTTTCAAGGACAGTGATCCCCTGAATGTCGTGGAACTGGGTGGGAAAGAGGGCAGATGACCATCGGGAGGTAGCACCGGCAGGAAGAGGCTCAGAGCTGATGGAACAAGGGCTCTCCAACCTCTTGGGCCAGATGCTCCGGGGCTGTGTCCACATGTCATTCCAGGGGTGGGTTCTCACCACCATCTGTGAGGAGCATTTCTCAGTCTTGCTTTAGGGCTGTGCATGCATAACTGGCAAAATGATTCTTGCCTGTCTTGGCTTTGTGGACAATTGCCAGGAAGCAGATTGGGATACTGCTTTGGAGAATGGTGGCTTTTCACCTATTTTTATAAATTACCATAAAAAATTGAGAGGTAAGTGACTTAATGAAATCCATTGGTGATAGATTAGGGAGGTGGGAGAAAGCAAAGCAGGGAAACCTCTGGGATTGGATAAGAAGTGAAATGATAGACACATGCTTATTTTACACAGGTGGGTGCAGGACAGATAACAGTCAACAATTAACAAGATGACAATAACAATGAGGGACTTTGTGGTCTCAGCCCTGGCTCCATTTGTTGTGCCCTGAGGGGTCTGGAAAAAGGGAAGTCACAAGTTACCCTGACAGCCCGCAGGTGTGTTATCTTAGATGCAAAAAGACAATAGGCTTAAGTAAAGGTCAAAGTTGATCTTTGTCAGGGAAGATACTGGCCTAGGACATGACTACCTGCCATAAACTATTTTTACTTAAAACATTTTAATTTCAAACTATCCTTGTGGTTACTTTAGGTCTTAGAGCAAATATGTGACATGCCACCAGAGTTAAGTTAGGGTTTTTCAAAATGCTGACACGCCGAGCTCAAAAGGTTCGCCATCCCTGTCTTAGAGTTTGCAAGGCTGCCATGCAGGCCTTCCCTGAGTTAGTCAGGTTAGCACGTGACCCCTTTTCATCCACAGGTTCTTTGCTTTCTTCTCTGTAGCTCTCTGTCTTAAACAATTGTCTTTTAAAATCATACTAATACAAATACACATTGAAAACTAAGATGTTTGATGACTGGTTCTCCAAATCCAGGTTTCCATGTTCTCTCTCCTTCAGGAAATTGATTCAGTTGGTGTGAAGTTAGCCTCTATCCACATTATTTTGCATTATTTTGAAACTAGTGGCCCCTGACCACAGATAGTAATAAAGCCTTGACACAAGCATCATTTAGTTACATTTAAATAGATATCTTTCTGATTCCAATTCAACAATCTTGGCTTCAAGCTTTGTGGCAAAACGAGAATTAATGATTTGATCTAGTCCTAGGTTCCTGGCACAGGGCTCCTAAAATGCTAGAGCCTCCAGAGGTCTAAATGTCTTTTGTAAGCAAATGAATGACTGGTGACTATAATCCTACAGATATCTTCCTTCCGGAGGGAAAATGGTCACTGAAAGACCAAGAGATGGTTAGAAGATTGGGACTTTCAGCCCCACCCAGACCTCTGGGGAGCAGAGAGTAGCTGGGGAATGAGTGGATCGACAATGGCCAGTAATTTCATTAATCATTGTGATACTTGGGGTTCTGGGAATGCATTCTCCCCTTGTAGGTTCTTGCCTCACAGTTTGAGGAATAAATTCAGGAACTAAAAGGTTTTAAATAAAAATGTGGAAGTTTATTATGAGTGTATACTAACTCTCCCTGGGCAGGGAAAACCTATTCTCTCTCTAATGGGATAAAGTCAATATAAAAAAATCCTCGGAACCTCTTTGTCTCCGGGTTTACAAAGGCTGCAGCTGTTTGTCTAAACATGACCCTTTCTAATTGGACCCTTCCTTAATTTAGGACCCCTGTGCTTTCCTCATTGGTCGCTCTGCTGCATAGTATCAGTTTCAAAGTCCAAAGCCCATATGGTTCCTCCCTCTTTCTCTCCCCCTTATATTGCAACATTCCTCCATTCTCTGTGAAGGTAGCCTTCCCATTAACATTTCTCCATACTCTGCAAAAGTAAGATAAGCATTCTGGTGTTTTGGCGCTAGCTACCTCCTTCCCCTCACATATGCATTTCTCTCCCATGAATACCTTTTCCCTAAAGCTGCCTGTCCTGTCTCTAAAATTCCTTTCAATTCCCAGTTAATGAGACCTCCATAAAACTTCCCTTCCAGCTGGTAAACTTGAGGTGCTGGGGACACTCCATCTCAAAAGGGCATGTCATCTCCATGCCATTCCCCACACCTGGCCCTGTGTGTCTCCTTCATTTGACTGTTCCTGAGTTGTATCTTTATAATGAACCTGAAATAATAAAGCAATTTTCCGAGTTCTGTGGGTCTTTCTATCAAATTATCAAACCTGCTGAGAGGGTCGTGAGAAGCCTTTGAGTTTTACGACAGGTAGATTGGAAGTAAGGGTGACAACTTGGCCTGGTGACGGACATCTTCAGTGGGGACAGTCTTATGGGACTGAGCCCTGAACTTGTGGGATCTGATGCTAACTCTAGGTGGATGGTGTCCAAATTGAATTGGATCACAGCACATGCAGCTGGTGTTGGAGAAGTGGTGTTGGAAAGACACTTCTCGGTAGCAGGGCTGTGAGCAAAACCAGCCCATTAGCCTTGGAAATGAGAAAAGAAAATGAAGCGTGCATACACATATATTTTGAATACCTGCTCCATAGGCACATTATAAAATCCTTGATGTTTATGGTCACTGCAAAATTAAAACTTAAATTTTTATTTTGAAAATTAGAACACTATATCTGTGCCAAAGCACATTGGTGTTTTTTGTTGTTGTTGCCGTTGATTTTTTGTTTGTTTGTTTGTTTTTATTGACTTCAGCTAAGAAGGGAGAGGGAGAGAGAGATAGAAACATCAATGATGAGAAGGAATCATTGATTGGCTGCCTTCACACCCCACACTGGGGATTGAGCCCACAACCTGGGCAAATGCCCTGACCAGGCATCAAACCATGACTTCCTGGTTCATAGGTCGATGCTCAACCACTGGGTCATGCTGGCTGGGCCACATTGGTGTTTTTACAAAAGTCCCTGTATAAGCTTCATTTTCCCACATTTTCCTTGTGAGATAGTTTTTGTCTTTTTCCTTTTCTTTTTCCTCTGCATCTCTGAATTCACCATGGCAGCAAATACATAATTCATGCTACAATTTCTTTCTGTGGGCTGTTCAGTCTTGTCTGAATCGCAGTAAGATATACCACCACCAGAAAAAAAAAAATCTGAAGACCTTGTGTTCCTAGGTCTGAAAAATATTGAATTTGTGATATGGTGGTTTCTATAAGGAGCTAATGGAATTTGAAAGATTGCATTTTTTTTTTTTTTCTGCTTTACTTACTGGCTTGTTGCAGACACCCAGCTAAGAGTTTTCATGCTGAGAAATGGCATGGGGAGAAAAAATTTATTATTAGTTTGGTATTTCACATGAAAACAACTTTGATTTACTGAACGTAGAAAAAAAGAAATGTCAAAACTGACATATTTTAGACAGAAAACTTTCCTCATTAAAGCGGCATTTTAGTTCTTAACCAAATGCAACAAACAGCAACCACAGAAAAGGTAACCATGTGGCTTAAGGAATAATGTGTCATCTTTCAGATGGTAAGTGTGTAAAGTGTTCTCCCTGCAAAGTACTTGCATTGATTTATCAAATCCACAGAAGGATCCTAAATCCATTAAAACAAACTGGGATGCCAGTACCAGGGAACAGCAGGAAAAGTGTGGGTAATAAGCATAAACGTCGTTTAAGGGAGAACTGTGCTCTTGTGATTTGATTGTCACCGCTTCCCTCAGTGACCCCGGAAACCCTTGGAATGAATGCAGTTATGTAACTGGGCATGTTACAAGCTCCACTAGCTTATGTATTTTTTCTATCGAGTCACATTTGCACCATTCTCACCGCTTACTCACCATTCACAAGAGACACATTTTTAAAAAAAATATTTTTTAATTGATTTTAGGATGGGAGAGGGAGAGAGAGAGAGAGAAACATCAATGATGAGAGAATCATTGATCAGCTGCCTCCTGCATGCTGCCTTCTGGGGATGGAGCGGACAACCCAGGCATCGGCCATGCCCTAGACTCGAATGGTGACCTCCTGGTTCATAGGCCGATACTCAGCCACTGAGCCACCCCAGCCAGCAAGGAACACATTTTAATACTCACAGATCTGAAAACAAGATTCCCTATATTTCTTGGCCTAAGTAACTTTTTTTGAGACGGCAACTCAAAATTAGGCTATTACTTGAAAGATGTAAACCTTGTTTACTGGTGTTCATTCAGTATCTCCATAGTCAATCCTGTTATTTCATAAGCGTACTGAATCAGATGTCAACTGTCATAACGGCAAAGAGGAAATGGCAAGCCCATTTCAAATGATGCTACGACTGAGCCCACAGTTCTGGTTTGGTATCCCCTCACTGAGGGCAAACATTTGCGGGGACAGGTGAGATCCTATCTGTAGTAGGTATGTGAGAACGGCATTTGATGTAATACTGGAAATAGTACTTTGGGCTTAAAATATAAGCTTTATAGTCTTTTGCTCATTAGTCATCCTTATGTCAATAAAAGTGAAAGAGTTCACTGAAAACAGTGATGCTTGCAAGTGAAACCAACGTGTGACTCTAAAGACGCAGGATGTTGTGGGGACTGCTTTGTGAAGTGTTCATGTGCTGTTTACCTGTGGAACACCTTTGTCCACCGTCTTCTGATAACCCCGACTTTTCTCCCTCACCCTCAGACCATGCTGACTGTCCCTGGTTACGGCCATGTCACTCACGCTCGTCCAGTCAGTATCTCATTTGCTGCAAACTACTTACTGATACAAGAAAAGTTACAAGATCCAATCAGAGTTTATGCTAATATTCTTGTTAAACACAGAGATAGAAGAGTATAAGCCCGGAGCTGCTAGAGGTCACCGTGAAGGGCAAGCCTTCCAGTGAAAGAAACACGTGAGGATGAAAATAGAACTGAAGGATCAAGAAGGGGTAACTCGACTCTAAAATCTGAATTTCTGGATTCAACCATGACTAAAATTAATGTTGCCCTCTGGACTTCCCAGTTACTTGAGCCACTATAGCTTCTCTCTCTCTCTCTTTTTTTAAAAAAACACTTTATTTTTCTAGTTTGTGACAAAAAGAATTGTGACTAACACCATTTATTCACATAATAGCCATGGATAAATTTGAGAAATCTAATTCCTTAACCTTTAAGTGGTTTTCTCAGCTGAAAACTTTTGCTAATGTTGGGCAACTCTACAAGCAGATTGCTATAGAGATCATTACTTTCAAGAGGTGGAGTGCATTTTAGAAAATAAATCAAATAGCAAAAGCACTATGTAAGTTTGAATGCATCTTTAATTTTTAGCATCGGGATAAAAGATGTCAATATTTGAGTGAAAACAGATTAGACTGCCTCTGGGAAGTTCAATTTTATTTTGCCTTCAAAATAGAGCTACACTGGCTGTAGAAAGTGGTCGTGATGGCAGCACTTAGAAAACAACGGGAAGTCACTGCCTTTGGAGGCGCGGAATGGCGAGTTGGGTTGCTCCTCATTGTGGGCTCTTGTCCTGTGAAGTTTGAAGCATAAAATTTGCAGACTAAAAGGCTTTTTAGTGAAAGTGTGGAAGTTTATTGTGAGGATATACAAACTCCCCCGGGGAGGGGTCCCCCAAATGAGAAAACCTGCTCTCTGAGTTTCTTTGTCTCTCCATGACCCTGTCTAATTGGACTCTTCCTTAATTTATAGCCACTGTGCTTTCCTGCGTGGTCACTCCCTCCCTCCCCCCTTTCCTTATATGGTATCAATTCCAAAGATTCAAAGCTCACCCAGTGCCCCGTCTCCTGCTTCCCCTTATATTGTAATATTCCCCCATCCCCTGTGAATGTAAGACAAGCAAGCAATCTGGTGGCTTGGAGCTGTCTCAGCCCTTTATGTATGTCTTTCTCTCCATGGACCCCCCACCCCCCCCCCCACCCTAAAACTGCCTTTCCTGTCTCTAAACTTCCTTTCACGTTTACTTTATAAGCCAACATTCAAAAGAGATGGACATTTCCTAAGGAAGTGGCAATGCATACAAGGCTGTATATGTGTGTGCCTTCTTGATGTTTCTTTAATTATAATTCTTTTTGAAAGTTGACTGTGTTTGCTTCCACTTCATGGAAGTACTTCTCCAAATCTATTTAACCCAAGAGCATGAATTGCAGCATCCTACTTGGGGCTTTTAGGGGAAGTCAAATATTTTCTTGTTTGAGATAGCAATCACCTAACCAATTATATCCACTGGCCATTTAAATTGAGCTTATTTGTTCAAGCAACACAGGCTAGAATTTTATAAAAGCCCCGTAATGGGAATAGCTGTCTAGCTGGCTATTTCTAAAGTTTAACCTGACTCCAAACTTGATCTTTCATTGCAACCTGCAATTTTATCTGTTTTTTTTTTTTCTTTCCTTCCTTTCTATCTATTTTTTTCCCCCGCTATCTTTCCTTCCTGATTTTTAGGGGAAAACACACACACACACACACACACACACACACACACACACACACTAAAACAAAATACATGAGCCTATGAGTTATTCCCTTCAACTCTGTAAGTTTTTACTGCTTTTATTTAGCATTGTTAACATTCAAACCTGTGAAGAATTTTGTGAGTTTATATGAGCCAAACTGTCAACTATTGCAGGAAACAGAATCTCAACATATTGGGATAATGCTCCAGAGAATGGGTTTTTGTTTTATTTTTCTTTTTGTTTTTTTACCTTGTTTTATACATTACAGTTAAAAGAGGAGATGTGAGTGGGTTACATGACCTCCATGGGTGATAGGTTAGGGAGGCGGAAGAAATCAAAGTGGGGAAACCCCCAGGATTGGGTGAAAAGTAAAATGATAGACATATACTTCATTTACTTAGGTGGGTGCAGGATAGGTAACAGTCAACAATTAACTCAATGAGGGGGTTTATGGTCTCCACAGAGCGGTGCCTGTGCTCTGAGGAAAAGGAAAATTACTGTGACATTCCAAGGATCTGTTATCATAGACACAAAAGAATAATAGACTCAGTTAAGGTCAAGACTGACCTTTGTCAGGGAAGGTACTGGCCTAGGATGTGACTACCCACCATAACTGCTTTTAGTTAAAGTTTTAATGTCAGACCATCCTTTGTGGTGACTTTAGGTCTTTGATTTTGCAAGCTCCGTGCAGGCCTTCCTTGAGCTGGTCAGGTCAGCATGTGGCCCCTTTTTGTCCACAGCATTTGGGGAACTTTGTAGTGACACTCCTTGGTTGATTCTGGCTTCATGAGACCCCACACTTGGGCCAATAGTCCACTCTTGGCTCCTATTGTAGATTAGGTAGCCTTGATCCCCTTTCTTGGGAAACATAGTTAAAAATGGGATTGCTCATGGAAAATAATCCTATTGCTAGCGTCGGTGTCCAGGCAGTCTTTAAATTTCAAGGTAAGACAAGGAAAAAACTGCCCTCTTCTTCTAGAGATATATTTACTTGGGTGCCAATCAGAATGAAACTTTTTACTTGTTTCTGTTGTTTTCTTACTTTGCTGAGAGCTCAGAGTCTAAACTATTACACGGCTGCCAAAACATGAGGGTTTACCAGATTTCTACATGTGAGTATAAAAAGGAAAGACCATCATTTAAGGGACGTGTGTTGAGGGCATTGCTAGATGTTAAGAGGTATGGAACAAAGAAACTTACTGTTTATTTTTAGCTTGGAAAAGTAGTTCACTCTAGACATTAGTGCAGACACAGTGAATAAGCTCATCTCTTTCTTCTCAAAACCATGGCCCAGGGCTCAACTCACTGTTTCTACAGTGACAGTCTTTAAACATTATACGAAGACAAATACTTCTCATTTCTTATTTAGGTATATCCTGGCACCCTTTGATCTTGCCACAAATAAAATATTTCATATCTGGTAGTTGTTGTACTGAAACAGTGTTCTTAAAATTAATGATTTATATAAGAGGTGTTTTTTATTTATATTTTAAATCTTCCTTAGAGTTCTCAATATATGATGATTTATTGATTGATAGTTTAAATTTCTCTATGTTAAGTAGATAATTTCCCCATAAATATTCTGTTTTTCAAATAATCCCGTTTCCTGTCAAAATGCTTCTGATATTTTATAAAAGCACGGATCTCTTTTTCTCCATTTTCTATTTGTGTAATTTAAAATACAACATTTATTGAAAAATTGGCTCATGCAAACTTCCCTGATCTAATTGATTAGGCCAGATACAAATGAAAAATATACTTCCCCGAGTCTTTCATCATTTAGATGCATATGCTAGCTTCACAGGCATTTGCAAAGAACTGTTCCCATGCAATCACTCACATTCACTTTGGACCCGGTGTCTGACTGAAGTTCATTTATTGTCTAAAGTTCACATTTGGAGTCAGTTATTTTCATGCAGGGTCTCTGCTTTCACTTCAGTGAGGCTCTGCTTCTCCAAATTTAATGGAAAGAGCAATGTAACTAGAGATTTATAACACCAAGTAAGGTTTTTAAAACATTTATTTTAATGGGTTAGGTAGGGATACAAAACTGATGATGTGAACGCTGGGTGGAGATTTAGATTCACTCCAGTTGCAAGTTTGCTAGACAAATGCAGTGAGAGAGACAGGGTAGGGAGCCTAGGGATGCTGAAAGACAATGATTATAGTGTAGGAATATGCATCTAAACTGAATAAAAGAAGAAGAAAACATGAGCTGGGGATGGCAGAAAATGAAAAGGAAGTAGCCCCACGGGATGAAAAGTTTTTGGATTAATTATTTTATGGTTTAGGAAGTTTATGTCTTTTGGGGGAGCTTATTTATTATAAATTTATTTTATCATATCAGTGCTTATTTTAGGGTATATTGGCTATTAGCTAAACCTCATTACATTGTATTTTATATTGGTTATTTTAAAAATTAGGATAGACATTCTTAAATTCTTTTCAATGCGTCAGATATAATATGGTAACACTTTGCAAAATGTAAGAACCTTACAATAGGTTTATTGCTCTTCCCCTATTATATAGCTATTTATATCTCCTCTATATATGCATAATAAATATGTTACATAAATTATAAACCACAACACAGTCTTGTTGTTTTGTTTTAAATGGTTATATGAATTTTAAAGATTATAACTTTAGAACAGGTACATGTGTTCTAAGCCTAATTATCTACCTCATATCATATTTTCATATCTTTTGTGTGTGTTTTCAATCTTTATTTTTCATTTTTTAAAAAATCTTTATTGTTGAAAATATTACAGATATCCCCTTCCTCCCCCCCCCCCGCCCCCCATTGATCCCAGGCCTTCATCACATTATTGTCTGTGTCCATGGGTTATACATATATGCATACGAGCTTTTTGGGCAATCTCTTCCCACCCATCCACCCATCCCTGCCTTCCCTCTGAGATTAGAAAGTCTGTTCCATTTTTCATATCTTTTTGATGAGCTTCCTTTAGTTATTCTTATAATACAATGGCTGTAATCTACAAATTATTTTGTGTTCATTTATTTGAAAATTTTACTTTGCCTTAATTCTTTTTTTAAATATATTTTATTGATTTTTTACAGAGAGGAAGGGAGAGGGATAGAGAGTTAGAAACATCGAGAGAGAGAAACATCGACCAGCTGTCTCCTGCACACTCCCCACTGGGGATGTGCCCACAACCAAGGTACATGCCCTTGACCGAAATGGAACCTGGGACCCTCTAGTCTGCAGGCCGATGCTCTATCCACTGAGCCAAACCAGTTAGGGCCTTAATTCTTAAGTGATATGCGGTGGGGTTTTTTTGTTTTGTTATTGGTTTTTTTTGCTATACTATTTATTTATTTACTAGAGGCCTGGTGCACAAAATTTGTGCATGGGGGGCTGTCCCCTCAGCCCAGCCTGCACCCTCTCCAATCTGGGACCTCTTGGGGGATGTTTGACTGCCGAGATCCGGCTTAAACCAGCAGTTGGACATCCATCTCAATCCTGGATCCCTCAGATGGGCCTGCGCCCTCTCCAATCTGGGACCCCCAGGTGATGTCCTACACGGGGATCAGGCCTAAACTGGCAGTCAGACATCCCTCCCACAATCCTGGACCACTGGCTCCTAATCACTCACCTGCCTGCCTACCTGGTCACCCCCAACTGCCCCCCACTGCTGGCCTGGTCACCTCATACATCCTACTTGTTCAGTCGTTTGGTCAGCCCTCATTAACCCCCCTGCCACCTAGTCGTCAGCAGCCATCTTGTGAGGGTGTGAGGGTTAATTTGCATATTACCTCTTTATTATATAAGATTTACTTTTATTTATTTATTTATTTTTTAAACTAGCAATGCTGTTCCTCTGTTTCCATTCCTTCTAACTAGAAGTCAGCTGCCATTCATAATATTATCGCCCAGTAAATAACGTATCACTTTTCACTGGGTACTTCCAAGACTTTTCATTATTGTTTTTTTCCAGTACAGTGGGGCCTTGACTTACGAATGTCCTGACTAATGAGTTTTTCAAGATATGAGCCGTCTCTCGGCTGATTTTTTGCTTTGAGTTGCGAGCTAAAATTCGGGTTACAAGCCAGCTTCAGATACCTCACCGCTAGTTGGCGCAGTGAACATCACAGGGAATGCCACAACATCAGCCCAGCATCACGTGTCTCACTTGTTCACTTCTTGATTTGACATACAAGTAATTTGAGTTATGAGCTCTGTCAGGGAACCAATTAAACTGGTAAATCAAGGCCCACTGTATTTTAACAATACTATACTTAATTCTGTTTTTCTTTTGATTTATCATTCTTGGGTTTTGGTGAGCTTCTTGAGTTTATAAATGTATGTCTTTCAGGAAATTTGGGACATTTTCATTCATGATTCATTTAAATATGTTTCTACCCATCTCTCACTCCTTTCCTTTTGGGTCTATAGTTACACATTTGCTAGAACTATGAATATTAACCACAGCTTATGGAGGCTTTGTTCATTTCCTTTCTATGTGTCTTCTCTCTTTCCTTCATTTTAGACCATTTCTATTTCTTTATTTTCACTGGCTAAATATTGTATTACAGATTTTCTAAAAGCTGTTCATTCATCATGAGCATATTAAATTCACACTGTTGAATGTAGTTAAAAAGCTGCTTTATAATACTTAACTAGTAAGTCTAACATCTGGGCAGTTTGGGTACTGGTCTGCGTTACTGTCTTTTCTGTCAAATGCAGGTCATATTTTTGTGTTTCCTTTTTCTATAATTTTGGGTTCTGTCTTGGTCATTGTGTCAGTGTGAATAATATTTTTATTTTTCAATGTATTTTTATTGATTTCAGAGAGGAAGGGAGAGGAACAGGGAGGTAGAAACATCCATGATAAGAGAGAATCATTGATCCTGCTGCCTCTTGCACACTCCCTACTGGGAATTGAGCCAACAACCCTGGTATATGTCCTTGACTGAAATCAAACCCTGGACCCTTCAGTCTGCAGGCTGGCTCTCTACCCACTAAGCCAAACCAGCTAGGGCATGAATAATAATTTTAGGAGACACTGGCTTGCTTCATTTATCTGAGAATGTTGAATGTTTGATTGTTTTTAGCAGTTTTGCTTAATTCAAACTACAAAATCTATCTGTTCTCTGGTGAGCAGTAGTTGAAATCTCATTTCAATTTTTTAATCTTCAGCTGTTAGCTGGAGCCTGAATCAAGCATGTGTAGTTTAGCAGCCAGATATGTGGACAGAGTTTTGAATTCACCTTTTGTGGCATTCTCAATTCTGGAATTTACCCTATCTCTTTCCCACTGCTCAGGTAGCCCCTAGCCTAGCTCCTGCTTCTTAAAGCCAGGAGGACTGTGAGTTTCTATACAAGACTAGAGGCCCGGTGCACAAAATTTGTGCACTCCGGGGTAGGGAGTCCCTTAGCCTGGCCTGTGCCCTCTTGCAGTCTGGGAGCCCTTGGGGGATGTCCCTCAGCCTGATCTGTTCCCTCTTGCAGCACCACCAGCCAGGTAGCCTGGGCCTCCCTCTGTGGGGCGATCAATCACTGTCCTCTGCAATTGATCACACTGCAGAGGGAGTCCCCACCCACCCAGCCAGGGTTCCATGATCAATCGCCCCGCAGAGGAGGTCCTGCCCACCTGCCTCAGTGCCGCCTGGTAGGGTAACCTGGGCCTACCCCTGGCCAGGGCTCTGTGATCGATCACCCCACAGAGGGAGGCCCCATCCACCTGCCACAGCCCACAGTTCAATGGTCTGGGCCTCCCTCTTTGGGGCGAGCGTGGGGTGATGGGGAGCCCCTCCCCCCGACCAATCGCATAGCACCCGTCTTGGCTGGCCTGGTTCCAGTGCATGTCATAACGTGGCCATCCAGAAGGTCTTTCTGCTGTTTGGCCATTCAGTCAATTTGCATATTATGGTTTTATTATTATAGATTAGCTGTTCCTTCTAGAACTGATGGGGATGCAACTTTAGGAAAAATCTATAAAAATGGAAAAATCATCGAGTGCCTTTCACTTCTCCCAAGTCTGTAATTTGTATCTGCTTTTAAGTTTGCTTTTAAATGTCTAACTGTAGTTTTGTTGTGGTTGTTATTATTTCAATTTATTTTTCTGTCCAGAGTTAATGTGCTATCAGTGGATAGGTCTGTCTGGGTTATCCTATACATACTGAAAGCAGAAAGACAATTATCAATTAAACTTGTTAATTCTAATATTTATATTCTAAATTCTTTATGATGTCCTAAGTAAACAGTTATTAATTTAGCCTATTGTTTCATTCTTCCTCCTTTTTTTTCTTTCAATCTTTTGACTTTTAATTATTTTTCTTGTTTTATTTTATTCAATAGGCCTTTTAGAATAGCTGTTGATAAACAATGACCCCCAGGTGAAACATGGCCCAGCATCTGTTTTTGTAAACAGAGTTTTATTAGAATGTAGGAATGCCCAACCACTTATTTGATCTCTGTTTCATTCTACAATAGCCAAGGTGAGTAATTGTGACAAATATCCTATGACCTGCAAAGCCTGACTATTTACTTGTTGGTCTTTCATAGAAAAAAAAAAAAGTGTGCTCACCATTGTATTCCACATTGGAATACAATATGGAATGGAATTTGCATTAGTGGGCAGCTGTAGCTAGATACCAGAGGCGAAACTTTTCCCAAGCTCTTCCTATACGAAGTTCCCTTCATTTTCTCGACAGATACTTAATCTTTAGACATACCCCTCTCTTTCTTGTTTCCTAGGAGACAATATCAAAGAATGAGTGTTGAATTTGTTTCAACTGCACTCTAAGAACCTGTTGAGAATATCATATGATACTTCCCCTTGTACTTGTTAATGTAATGTCACAGGACAGATCCCATAAGGTACATATTTTGAGATGTAGATTTGCCATACAGAGTATGTGTAAGGGAATGTTCTTCAGATCAAATCCTGTGGGGAAGTAAGGAAAGCAGCAATTGGGCAGTGGGACAATTGGACTGCAATATAGTAAAAACAAAGGTTTTAGACATTCCATGGGAGGCTGTGGAGCAGTAATGGTCTTATAAAGTTTCCCTGAATTGAAGCAAAATTTACATAGGATTCAGGATGTTCCCAGGGGGACTTGGATAAGGTGGATCTCTTCCGCCACATGCCGTCTCTGCGGAGAAAGGAAGCCAAGACCTGCTGGTCCTCAGCGTTCCCAGAAGCTGGCTCAGTGAGAGTGTTAGCATGGGGGTGACTGTTCCGGTGACTCATCACAGCATACACTCACACTGATTGGTTCACAGGTATTTACCCAATCGTGCCTAGTGGTTTTAAAACCCCAAATGATCGTGACATGATCCTTTGTATGCATTGCTGGAATTAATTTCCTAATCATTTGGGTAGGATTTTTGCCTCTATATTTATGAAAGTAATTAGTGTGTAGTTTTCCTTTTTGTTGTTGTTCAAGTTTTCATATCAAACTTATATACCCTCATAAGAAGAGTTAGAAAATGTGCTCTTTTCACTCTCTGAATGGGTTTATGTAGTTATGTCTTTATTCCTTCCTCAAAGGCTGGAAGATTTATACTCAGGAAGCTATCTGGGTCTGGGGTGTTTGTGATGGGAATATTTTTATGTTAAATAAAATAAATTAAGTTAAAAACATTTAATTAATTTACATATGCGTGAGTATAGGCATGTTAATTCCTAGAGACCAAGATACCATTGTCTCCCGTCCAAGTAGAGGCGTCTGTGGATCATTTGGTCAAGCAGTTTTCACTCAGTTGGTTTCCATACTCATTCTGTGATTATTCCCCTGTTCTGGATGCCCATGTGGAGTAGACCTGTAAGCAACGGGCAGAATCCCCACACTGTTTTCATGGCCTGTGGTTTATGGACTCACTATCATAGGAAAAGCCAGCTGGAAGCTAACTCAGCTTCCTCTATCTACAAAGAACAGCAAATCAAAAGCAATGCCATCTCCTGGCGGGATCGCGGGGATCGGTCCCACCATCAGAATGGAAGGGTACAAGGATGGTGAGTCTCAGCACATTCCCCTTTAAGCCTTCTACTTGGCCTGTGTGGAAAACAGGTAGAATAACAGTGTGTTATGTAAACTTGGTCCGGTGGTGCTTTAATCGCAGCTGCAGCTCCTGATTTAGACTTGTGGCCTAGCAAATTAATACACTGTCTGCTACCCACCATGCAGCTATGGATTTGGCAAATCCTTTTTTTCTCTTTTGACCTTTTACTAAAGACCACCAAGGCAGTTTGTTTTCAGCTAGCAAGACCAGCCATCCACCTTCATCAATCTAATTTAGAAATATATCAGCTCTCCAGCCCTTTGTCCCAATATAGTCCACGGGGACCCTGATTGATCTCCCCTTCTTCAAGATGCCATGGTGGTCCATCACATTGATGATGTT
>NW_006297021.1:2253224-2257045 GCF_000327345.1 Myotis davidii | reverse complement strand
AGGAAGTTGCAGCTACTGTAGACATGCCAGAGAGGGAAAATAAAGCTTAAAAAGTTCAAGGAAACTCCACATCAGTGAAATTTCTAGTGGCCCAGTGGTGAGGGGACACGTTGATATACAACCTCGAAAGTGAAGGGTAAGTTATTGCATCTGCCCCCTCCTAACACCAAAAAAAAGGCACAACACTTTTGGATTTTGGAGGCAATATATTCCTACGTTTTGCGTGCTACTTTGATTTATTTACTCTGTGGCCACAAAGATGCTAACTTTGAGTTAGGCCCAGAACAACAAGGTTCTATAGCAGGTCATCGCTGCAGAGCGGGTCTCTCTGGGTAAAATGATGGAGCAAATCTACGGTCCTGAGGTGTCAATGGATCAGAGATGCTGGTTGCAGCTTTTGGCAGGTCCCTATCAGTGGTTCTCAACCTTCCTAATGCCGCGACCCTTCAATACAGTTCCTCTTGTTGTGGTGACCCCCAACCATAAAATTATTTTCGTTACTACTTCATAACTGTAATTTTGCTACTGTTATGAATCATAATGTAAATATCTGATATGCAGGATGTATTTAGGCGACCCCTGTGAAAGGGTCATTCAACCCCCCAAAGGGGTCATGACTCACAGGTTGAGAACCGCTGCTATAGATGAAACACAGCTCCCCCCTCCTCAGCACCCCCATGCCCCCAACACACACACACACACATACTGGGGATCCAGCCTGCAATCCAGTTGTATACCCTGACTGGAGTCAAACAGTGACCTCCTGTTTCATAGGTTGACGGCTGGGGGACACTCATAATTTTAGAGCAAAGTCCTGGCATCCTCACAGATTACCACTCTCTCTCAGAGAAACAGCTCTTGTCTGCTCCTGGGACTCAGTAGAGGCTGAATGCTTAAGGATGGGCCACCACGTTACTGTGAGACGGCCTCATGAAGAGCTGTGGTCTGACACACCAAGACGTAAGGTTGGGCGTGCACAGATGCTCTCCATTATCAAATGGAAGTGGTTTACATGATATTGGGCATTTCCTAAAGTCACGAATAAGCTGCATGAAGAAGTGGCCCAAATGGTCAGGGTCCCCACCATGATTGTGGCATTGTTTCACAATGCAATACAATACAATGCAATGCAATACAATACAATACAATACAATACAACACAATACAATACAATGCAATACAAAGGTGTAGGCATGGAGTTGTCATGAAGTGGAAATTAGCCAGGGTATGGTTTGGCACGTATGTGTAATGGCATGAGAGAGAGTGGTAAGAGAGGAGAGAGAGAGAGAGAGAAGAGTATTGAGGAGCAAAGTCCTAAGATAATGGTTGCCAGAAATGTGGTTGAGAACTGTTAGGAATAAGGATGTCAATGAAGTGAGCATATGGATAGATTAAATTCATTAATGATTATGAATAACAGTGATGGAGAGAGCGAGTCACTTGTCAAAGCCACGAATGAATGAGGGGTGGTAGCAGGAGACCGGTTCAGATCTGTAAAAAGAAGCTGTCTTCAGGAAAGGCTGATGGTTTCTGTCCCATGTAGTTGGCTTTTTAAAGGATAAGATAAAGCTGTGTTTGGAAAAGGTGTAATGGCATGAGAGAGAGTGGTAAGAGAGGAGAGAGAGAGAGAGAGAAGAGTATTGAGGAGCAAAGTCCTAAGATAATGGTTGCCAGAAATGTGGTTGAGAAATGTATTTCTGTTAGGAATAAGGATGTCAATGAAGTGAGCGTATGGATAGATTAAATTCATTAATGATTATGAATAACAGTGATGGAGAGAGCGAGTCACTTGTCAAAGCCACGAATGAATGAGGGGTGGTAGCAGGAGACCGGTTCAGATCTGTAAAAAGAAGCTGTCTTCAGGAAAGGCTGATGGTTTCTGTCCCATGTAGTTGGCTTTTTAAAGGATAAGATAAAGCTGTGTTTGGAAAAGGCTTTAAAATCAAGGCCAAGGGAGCTATCAACAACACGCAGGCCCTTGCACAGCATCATGAGAAAACTTGTAGTAATTCCTCTGTGATTTGGAAACATTAGGTAAATATTTTCTGATATTAGCATGTTCATTGTGAAAGAACTATTTGCATCTCTCCAAAAGCAACTGTCTCTATATGGATTATCTTAGATATCAGAAGTATTTTTTTAGATAATAAGCAATTTTTTATTGTTGACAGTATCACAACTGATGTCTCTCATTTCCCTCCTTGACCCCCTCTGCCCAGGCGCTAATCACCTCCCTCCATTACATTTACCAGTTTCTGTCCTTGTATAAAGTTCAAATATTTTACATTTCTCGACTTTTCTTCAGACATCACTCAAATTCTTTATTTTTTTCTGGCACAGTGCCTTGCATATACTCTCAGTGCCTCTAATTTAAGTATTGCCTTTACTAAACTATAATTTTTATACTAAGCTATAGTTTCATTTACTGATTTCACAATTGTTTTTATAGTTATTTTAAATTATTGTTTAATATGTTTTCAATTGCCATGAAAATTTCTATCATCTTTATATATTTAAGTACCTAAAATTCTTTTCAAATTTATACTGTCAGTCATTATTATCACTGAAGCTTTTGAGAGCAAATTGTGTCACTACTGCTGTAAAAAAAGTTAATCTTTCTGAATCTAAGTTAAAGAAAATGGAGAAAATTAAATAGACAGAAAATGGTTCAGTGTAAGATTTTTTTGTCAAGTTTGGAAGATAGAACAATATTCTTTACATTTCATGTTTTATTCATTTGTTAAATGTTTATTGAATACTTATTCTGTGCTAAGTAGGCAATGTGATAATAAATGTACACAGAGGCTTTCACTTATTGTTGGAGTTTAGAGCAAGTTGACTGTGTATATAGAATTTTATGATAATTTCCAGAGTACTTTTAGACAAAAAGAAAAACGCCCTAGTTGGTTTGGCTCAGTGGATAGAGCGTGGGCCTGCAGACTGAAGGGTCCCAGGTCAATTCCATTCAAGGGCACATGCCCGGGTTGTGGGCTCAATCGCCAGTAGAGGGTGTGCAGGAGGCAGCTGATCAATGATTCTCTCATTATTGATGTTTCTATCTCTCTCTTCCTTTCGCTTACTCTCTGAAATCAATAAACATGTATTTTTTTTTAAAGACTGCCCTAACAGGTTTGGTTCAGTGGATAGAGCATGGGCCTGCGGAGTCAAGGGTCCCAGGTTTGATTCCGGTCAAGGGCATGTACCTTGGTTGCGGGCACATCCCCAGTAGGGAGTGGGCAGGAGGCAGCTGGGCGATGTTTTTCTCTCATCGATGTTTCTAACTCTATTCCTCTCCCTTCCTCTCTGTAAAAAAAATCAATAAAATAAAAATAAATAAATAAATAAAAAGACAAAAAGAAAAGCTACATTTTGTAACTTTTTTCTCTCTGAATTGTTCTTCCAGTCTCCTTACACCCTAGTGTTTAGGGCAGCCGTGGGCAAACTACGGTCCATGGGCTGGATCCGGCCGGTTTGAAATGAATAAAACTAAAAAAAAAAAAAGACAGTAGCCTTTTATGTAATGATGTTTACTTTGAATTTATATTAGTTCACACAAACACTCCATCCATGCTTTTGTTCCGGCCCTCCGGTCCAGTTTAAGAACCCATTGTGGCCCTCGAGTCAAAAAGTTTGCCCACCCCTGCTTTAGGGCAATATATTAAGTCCCACAGGAAGAGTTGTTTGCATAACTTGCTTGGGATGACAGGTCCAAGTTAAATAACATAAGGAAGCCCTTGATGGCAGGTATCAGAGCACATGGTGCCTCTATAATAAATGTCATAATTTAACAGCAGAATATAACGGAGGTGAAGCACCCTTAC
>NW_006297021.1:2235173-2253198 GCF_000327345.1 Myotis davidii | reverse complement strand
TCTGGTATGTGCCTGGCACATTATAAATGACAATTACATTAGCACTTCCTGCCCTTTGTTTTTTAATGCATAAGGGAAGAGAGAGAGAGGTGCAACTGGTATAGTTATTTATAATGCTGCATGTGCATCAAAATTCCCTAAACAATGTTCAAAAAGTTCAGATGTCACCTCAAATACTCAAAATGGTTCTTGAGAAAACAGTATCAGTCAAGCAAACAACAATCAAAACTTACCCGTTAGTTTAATGTAGAATTTTCAAAAAAAAACATTATTATTTGCTATGTGCTGAGCACTTACTCTGAACCATCTCCATCTATGTCCCCCCAAACCTGAAGAGGATTATGCTGCAATCATTCACTGTCTCCACATGAGAAAACAGCAACTCAAAGAGTCCGCGTGTCCTCTCCAGGTTTGCCCAGCTAAGAAGTATCTGAGGCTCCTGTGAGCTACGGTCTCCAACTGTGCAAGGGGCAGTGACCTGATGCATTTGTTAAGAACATGCTCGCCAAGGAACAGAACTTCCTGTGAAACTGGGCTTCAGGCTCATAGTTTGCCTCGGTGGGAACTGTTAGCTAATCCCGCTGGTTTCTCCCCATCCATTTCCAAAGACACAGCCCTCTTGGCAGGTCAGATCATAAACGGCTCCCTCCCTTCCTTCAGCCCCAGTGCAATTGTTCTAGTCATTCTTTTATTTTAATTTTCCCCTTTATGCAGTGTTCTCTCTTCTTTTTATCTTTTTCTCTCTGAATGAAAAATTGTGTGCTAAAAATATCTAATACAATCATACCAAATATCAAACCCTTGAGAAACACAAAAACTACAAATGGCAAAGCTAGTGAAATGCTTCTTTTTTCTTAGGGCTGAGGAGCCAGATGTCTGAAGGATTTTTAATGTTAAAAAATAAACTTATTTTTAACACACTTTTAAAAATAATCTGGGTACATATTTTATATAGAGAAATACTATAGTATTTGGAAAAAAACATACCATTTTCAAGGGTTAGGCACCTGGAATCAAGAGCCATCGATTTTTATTTTAAAATAAAAAGCTAAAAGGGTTATTGTATTAGAGCAGAATGCTAGATGATATTTTCAAAGATCAGGCTATTGACAGTTGTAGAAGCATCAGCCACACACAGGGATTATCCACATTCCTTCCAACCTGACATTTGATAAACTGTTGGCACTGCTTGGGAGGGGACGTGCCGTCAGACACCATGCATTCAACACAAATAATCTGATTTTCATGGTGCCACGGTGAAGTATGTCAGGCAGGGGGTGGAGCGCCCCACACGCATTGAAGTCATTTGAAGTCCTGCCCAAGCAAGAGGTTACGGGCTGCCCTGCAATTGTATCTGTGCTCGGGCCGCATACGCTGAACCTTACAGGAACCCCAAAGGGTACAGGCAAGGGAAACCGTTCCAGCCACGCCATGGGCAGCGTGGTTGTGATTCACAACCTGTTAGTAGACAGTGGACATTTTACTCTTGAGTCAAGGCTAAACATGAGTCTTCTTCAGACGATCTGTACTTTCTGTGGCAGGAATGAAACCGACAGTGTTTCCCTGCTGGGGTAGGGCGTTTCATTATTTCCCTGAGAGAGAATACTTTGCAAATGCATCCCATGACATATGTGCAAGAACAATATATTCACATTTGAACCCTGGTTCTAGAGGAAAAGAAAAAAAAAGGCAGTTTCTGAGAATTTCATGAACAAAGCCGGATAGATGGTAGGCGTATCTGAGGACGTGAATTGACACAGAGACTCAACAAACTACTGACATGACATGATTCTTCGTACGTCCACTTAGGGAATATTATGTTTGTAGCGATGAACAAAATAAAGGCAAATGTTCAAACTTATGATTTCCCAAAACTTCTTTGTCCATAAAGCCTATGTTCGAAGATATTTTCTGTAAATATGCATCCTAATTTTGGGATGCATTCCAGAATCTTGGCAAAAAGTCACCAATGTAATTTAAGGAGAAAAATTTTTTTAAATAAATTGCCTTAGTAACCTAACAACAATAAGCAAAAGGATGATACATTTCAATTTTATGTTGCTGGGCATATTTGAGTCCCATCTTAAATTGCAAAAAATCACCTCATCTATTTTCAAATACATACATAAAAGGAAAATTCTCCTCACAATTACTTAGTGCCACCAGGCTTCCTGTGTATATGGACTTGAAGTAAATTTCTCACAAATCACTAAATAAATAATCTAGTCTCTAAATTAAAGTCACCTGTAGGTTTAAGAAATGTGGGTGACATAATGACTGTCATATTTTTAAACAGAATTTTGGCAAACAAATATCACAAAAAAGATTTTAAGCGAAAGTGAACTGGCATTACTGAAGTCCAGCTTCTAGTGAGCAGGTGAGAGGAGCTGCACATGTTAGAGAGTAACAAAAGGCTCCATCAATTCGAATAGACAACCACTCTTGGCTTTAGAAACACACACACACACACATACACACACACACACACACGTTCAAAATCAGATAATGGTGTACATATGTCAGAGTCTTTAAAATTATAGTATGAGATACAATTAATTATAAACACAGTTCAATTGGAAACTTCAAACATAAGCAAAGAGGTAAAAAGAAAATGAGGAATATGAGTAAAATCAAAATTTAGAGCAAATATCACTTAATTGCATGGATTATGTGTGGGAGGTTGCACATTTTATTATTAACCTTGGTGAAATATTCATCTTGCTGTGAAGAGTCCCACTTTTTTTTTTCTTATCTGGTAAGAGAAATAGAACCATGCTTGTTCCGTTCAATAATGTCAGAGTAAATTTGAATGCAGAATTAAGGAATACTTGATGTTGGCATATTTTTGTGACAGGTTTTCTTTTCTTTTTTCTTTTTTTAGATAGTGATTACTTATTTCAAAACCAAAATTGAGTATTTAATGGTTATTGGGAAAGGAAGCTAAAACAGTGTTATCAACATTTGCTTTCACTTTATACATTTTAATTGACTATTATATGCAGATTTATTTGCTTATCACTATGGTGTTCTTTCTAGTTCTGTAATATAATTCATTTCTCTCTTTATCTCATCAAATCACTCCATGTATATTTCATAGAAGGCATTTCTATAAATATACAAGAACAACTTCTTGCTGTGGAAAGGATATTGGGTTTAGACTAAGAAAAAGTTCTGTTTAATCTAAAAAACAAAAGCTTTGTTTTGTTTTGTTAATTTTATTGATTGACTAGAAGCTCAGGGCACAAGATTTGTGTACTGAGGGGCGGGGGGTTTCCCTCAGCCCAGCCTGTGCCCTTCACAGTCAGGGACCTATCGGGGAATGTCCAAGGCTCTCACAGTCCAGGACCCGTCGCTCCTTACCGCCCGCCTGCAGGGGAGGCTGGAGAGGCTCCCGCCCCCACCATTGCGCTTGCCAGCCATGAGCCCCGGATTTTTTAAATGTATTTTTTTTATTGTTGATAGTATTATAGATATCTCCCATCTCCCTCCCATATCTTCCCTCCTCCCTACCCCAACCCACCCTCAAGTCTTCACTACCCTATTGTCATAGCCTAAGGGCTATGCAAGTATATAAGTATATAAGTTCTTTGGTTTATCTCTTCTTGTTCCCCAACCCCACATAAGTTTTAAAGGACTGATGAGTTAGACGAATCCAAGCTGTGAGCCACTGAGTTAGACAGGCTCAGCATGCAGCTGGGTGAGGCATCACCGGGTTGATTCTCCGGGAAGCAGACACTGAGTTAGAGTTAGGAGTATAAAAGCTTTGCTGGGAGTCCTACCTGGTGCTCAAGGTGTTGGGCAAATGCCATAAGTTGTTCAATAAACCATCGCTGTGTCCTTCAGGGAAGCGGGACTTTCTGTGGAGTTGGCACTCCATGCTTGAATCACCTAGACCCGTAGTCGGCAAACTGTGGCTCGCGAGCCACATGTGGCTCTTTGGCCCCTTGAGTGTGGCTCTTCCTGAGCCTTAGGAGGACCCTAATTAAGTTAATAACAATGTACCTACCTATATAGTTTAAGTTTAAAAAGTTTGGCTCTCAAAAGAAATTTCAATTGTTGTACTGTTGATATTTGGCTCTGTTGACTAATGAGTTTGCTGACCACTGACCTAGGCAGTAGGTGTTGGTATCACAAAGTCAGCCAGTGGGTCATTGCTAGTGATGGTAAGTAGGACAACTCCTGCAAACTCCTTGGTTCTCAAACCCATGTATTCTTCCTTCAAGGGACATAATGCCATCCACAAAAGACTCTGATTCAATATGCATATTATTTTCCTGAGGGTAGAGTCTCATCCGCCTGGTATTGTCACTGAGTTGGCCTTTATCAGGCCATTCCCCTGGTTTAATGAGACTGGCAGCTTCTAGGGGGTCTGGTATGTGATAGGCACAGTGGATCCCAAGGTCATGGGTCAACATCCACTATCGTATCACTGTGAAGGGCATTTCTCCTCACAGCTGGATGCAAGTTCTTCTGTGAGGGTCTGAGTAAAGCATCTCTGTATTTGCTGCATGAAGTAACCTATTTTATTTACTATTCTTTCCTTTCCAGAAAGGATAAGAGCCCAGGCATGATATATGATAAAATATATTAATAAAATTGCAATATAAATTTCAAAGAATGACTTGGAAGGAAAGAAAGAGGAAGTCAATTTGTTCACCAGAAGGGCAAACATGTTGCTGTAATTGAGGATTAAATATGGCCCTGAGCTCCCTGACAGCCATATCAAAATTAGTAATGGCATGCATTCCGTAACTCACATCAAGCAAGAGGGCAAATAGCAATCTCTCAGGGATAATGACATTGTGTTCTGGCACTGCATTCTAAAATTTATTTCTCATACATTACCATTTAAAGAGGAAACCTATTAATAGAAGGAAGAATGTTCTTCCCTGAAAATATTGGAAATTTTCACAGACTCACTTAGAAACAGAGTTGTGCTAGAACTACTGAGGAAAATGAATTACTAATTTAAATACTTTGCAAAAAATATAAGTCCCCAAGACCAAGTGTTTTCACTGGAGAATGCTACCAAATGATTAGATAAGTAATGTCCACTTTAATTAATCTCTTACAGAAAATAGAAGAGGAGCTCACAGCTCCTAATTAATACTATGAAGTGAGTGTTACACATAGTCAACACTAGGTAATTCCTACAAATACAAATCTACAGATCAGTATTCCTCAGGAATATAGATTTAAAAATCCTTAAGAAAATATTAGTAAACAGAATTAATAAACATACAACTATTAATTTTTTGAAAAGTAAGGTAAAATCTTTGGGATATATGGCTAGGCAGATATTTTAGACTTAACACTAAATCACAAAACATAAAGGGAAAAATTGATAAGTTTGACTTTATCAAAGTAAAAAAAAAACTTTATTATGTGAAAGACCTAGTTAAAAGGCTGAAAACATAAGCTACAGAGTAGGATACACTATTTTCAAACCACCTATCTGCTATAGGACTAGTATCTAAAATATATAAACAGTTATCAAAACTCAACAGTAAAAACACACCATCCAAATAGAAAAAGAGCTAACTACACAAATAGAGATTTCATTGAACAGGTTATACATATGGCACATGAGCACAGACATCTAGGGAACTGCAAATTAAAACCACAATAAGGCTTTACCTCACACCAATCAAAATGGCTAAAATAAAAATAGTGACAACAAGGATGCTGATAGTGTCTTACTCAGATATTGCTGGCAGGAATGAAAAGTGCTGCAGTTGTACTGTTTGACAATCTCTAAAAACTAACTAACTAAATAAATAAGCATATAGCTGGAATGCAATTTTGAGAATTTTCCCCAGGAAACTAATTTTTTTGTTCATACAAAGGCTTGCACACAAATGTTTATAACAGCTTTATCCATCTTTGCCAAAAAATGGAAATTACTTGAAGGTCTTCACTGGTGAATGGTTAAACAAACTGTGGGGCATCCTTCCAATTAGGTACTACTCAGCAATAGGAAGGAACAATCTACATGCACCAACTTCATAATTTTATAGAGAACTGTGCTCATTGGAAAATCTAATCCTAAATGTTATAGACTGTATGATTTCATAAGGGTAACATTTCAAGACAATGAAATTATAGAGATGGAGAACAGATTAGCATTGGTCAGTGGTGAGAAAGAATGAGGGCAGGTGTGAAATGAAAAGATCTATAAAAGGGCAAGAGGGCTTCTTTTAGTGATGAAATGTTCTGTATCTTACCTTATCATTTGCAATATTTTTGGTGTGATATTGTACCATAGTTTTACAAGATGTTACCACTGGGCAAAATTAGATAAGGAATATTACATCTTTCAACTGCATGTGAATCTACAATTATCTCAAAATAAAGAAGTTTAATTAAAAATGTTTCCCTCAGTACATCCATTTTATTCTGATGGTATTGAAACCAAACTACTATATTTTAAATGTCTTTTAATTTTTCACATGTAAATTTCTCTCTCTATAGATAGGAGAGAGAGAGAGAGAGAGAGAGAGAGAGAGAGAGAGAGAGAGTTATTTGATGTAATTATTGAATAGTTTCAGATTGATTTGGGTCCAAAATATTACCAAAGCTTATATGTATTGATTTATTTTCAGAGCTGACAGTAAAACTTAACTTTATCTATTGTTCAGAAGTATTCATTTGTTTTGGTTTTGTTTTAATATAAGGCAGTTATATGATTGCTTAATGTTACAATGTTTGTACTATGGCCTGGGATATTTTTAAAATGGCACACCACATAGCATAACTTTTTAGTGAAAGGTATTCATCCATACAATCCAACATTTTATGAGCATTTTAAGGCTCTAAAGAAAACATAGTTTATAAGAATGACTTAAAAATACAAAGTCTTCTTTGAAAAATGTATATGACGAAAATGATTGGGACTTAATGAACCAGATGGCCAAGACGAAGCTCTGAAAATAGCAATTTTACTTGTAGGAAAATATAAGTTTAGATATGCTCTTTATGTAACCAATTCTGTCACTGTTAAATAACATATCACTATCAGAAATAGTTACTCTTATGGAGCTGAGGAACATAAATTTTAAAAAGTCATCTCTACACAGGCATTTCTGGGCTTTGATTGCTATTGTTTTCATTTCATGTAATGTAAATACAGGATGATTAATGTTTATTTAGGGATTGTTGTTTTCAAAGTCTATTATTTGACTTTGAGTTCCTGTGGTGTGGCAATATTATCAAGTTATCTCATTACAGCATATAAAATATGCTCAGAACATATTGGAAAATGTAGTTTCTGGAAGAATCCCTAACCACTTCAGGTTGCTAGGTGTTTGATAATAGCTCATCCAGAATTGGTATTTGGGTTTGCAAAATTAGTTGGATTGCTTTTTGGTATTTTTTTAAAATTGAGGCCTTAAATTCTATGAGATCCCATATAATCTGTAGCATGTCTTTGAGTGATATGCTGGGAAGCACACTTCCTCAGGCCATGTATGAGTCATGTCAGTGTGAATACTGGTTACCCCTTTAAACTTCTCTATTCCACCTGGGTATGGTCTCCCCTCCAGGTCTAGAATGACTATTTCTCACTTACTCTTTAACTATTTTTAGATATAGAGATCTATAATATTACAACCATCTTGATTATGATAAAACTAAGACTAGCCTAATCTCAAGCAATCATTGTCTATACTTTTTTTTTTGCCTGTTTCTCTTGTCATATCACCACACACCTTAGCCACCTGGATGTCGCTGTCATCGATTTCCCTAAGATCTAGTTGCATTTAACCACCAAAGGAAGTCCCAGGCTAGGGACACATTTTGCTTCACGTATTCTATTTCTCCCCACACCACAGCAATAGTCAGTAGGATCAGGTTAGGATGCATTATTCCAAGTCTGAAAATACACAGCATCTGTGACGTGGCCTAAAACCAACTTCTGACCAGCCTGACTCTGAAATAAGGGATGCACAACTTTTGCAGTTGGGGCAAAAGATAGGCTGAGAATACCATTTACATTTTGAGATTTTGGTGGCTATTCTAGGTTACATTCAGAACAAATTACCCCAAACAATGACAAAACCCTCCCACCCCTCCCCACAACCTCCCTCCCACACACATAGTTTATCAGGTGGAGAGAAAACTTAACAGAATGAACACAGGAAAGAATCATCAGTGGAGTGAAGAACGAAAGCGAGAAATGAAAGGGTGCCCTGGGCTGTTCGTTCCTCTTCTTCCCCGTGCTTCAGTGTGCGATCTTGCCTACATTCTCATGAGGCCTGTAACCTATAAATTGCCTCCTTAAAAATTGATATTTTGAGAGGATTTTCTATCCAGGAATCTCAGTCTAATTATGATGAGTATAAAAGCTAAACGAAGTGATTATAGAGGAGTAATGTCTTTGGAAATTTTTATAAGGCAAAGATGCACACTGGCCCGGCCGGCGTGGCTCAGTAGTTGAGTTTGACCTATGAACCAGGAGGTCATGGTTCAATTCCCAGTCAGGGCAGATGCCTTGAGTTGTGGGTTCATTCCCAGTGTGGGACATGCAGGAGACAGCCTATCAGTGATTCTCTCTCATCACTGATGTTTCCATCTCTCTCCCTCCCTCTTCCTTCCTCTCTGAAGTCAATAAAAAAAATTAAAAATTCAAACCAAATTGGAGCAAGGATTTGCTAAAAGCAAGGACAAAGTTGCACAGCTAAGATGCCAAACATTTGCTCTAAGCAGCAAATCCCCCTTCTGCTGTTTTCCATGGAGCCCTCCATTGAAGTGTCCAGACATTCCAATGGCTTTTACTGAGCTTATCTCTACCCTCACAGAGACATGCATGAGACTGAAGTGCACTGAACCCAGTGGGGCATGCTTTTTGTTAAAAAGGAAAGGGAAATGATGGTTACTCATAGAGACAGGAGAGAAAAAGTTTCTTTAAACAGGAAAAAAAATCCCTTCATGCCTGTAATTGTAGAATATGAGAGGAAGAGAGGAATGGGAAGTCCAAAAACATGGCAACAGAATGTTGGTATTTAGAGGAATGACTGATACAAACAAGAGAGCCCCAGAGTATTGCCGTCACCATCATGTGAGTGTATGTGATACTGATAGTAAAGCTGTTATTTTTTTAAAAATATTATTTTATTGATTTTTTTACAGAGAGCAAGGGAGAGGGATAGAGCATTAGGGATGTGCCCGCAACCAAGGTACATGCCCTTGACTGGAATCAAACCTGGGACCCTTCAGTCCACAGGCCGACGCTCTATCTACTGAGCCAAACCGGTTAGGACTGAAGCTGTTATTTAAGTTTTACTGTCACCAAATGATTATACTCTGTCTAGAGAAAGTGCCCCCTTACAGAATCTCTATTTCACCAGGTAATAAAAACACCTGGAAAAGCAATTTCACAGATACCATATTAAAATGGCTAATGAGCCCAGCAGCATGGCTCAGTGGTTGAGCATGAACCTATGAACTAGAGGTCATGGTTCAATTCCAGGTCAGGGCACATGCCTGGGTTGCAGGCTGGATTCCCAGTGTGGGGCATGCAGGAGGCAGCCAATCAGTGATTCTCTCCCATCACTGTTATTTCTATCTCTTTCTCCCTCTCTCTCCCTCTCTGAAATCAATAAAAATATATTTTAAAAATATGCATAAAAATGGATTCAACAAGCAAGGGGAGGTTGGCTTGGAATTTTAAGGGGGGGTGGTGATTATGGTGTGAGATCGGGCTTGTGTCGCAGGCATGGCAGACAGGGGTTCGCAGGTGTGTTAGGAATGTTTGTCTCTGGGGCCCTGATGCTAGACCCGCCCTGTGCAGTGCAGGGCCTGTGTTTTTCTCGGGGTTCCCAGCCCACTCCTTCTGTCTTCCATCTTCCTTTCTCTCTGTGGTGAACAGTAGTGCAGTTCTCCCAATATTTCTGAAGGTCTGCTTTCCACACACATATGAGAGCAGATAGGAAACTATTGAGCAACCCCATTTTAATACATTTTTTATTTATTTCTGAGAGGAAAGGAGAGGGAGAGAGAGAGAAACATCAATGATGAGAGACAATCATTGATTGGCTGCCTCCTGCATGCCCCCAACCGAGGATCTCTCCTGAAAACCAGGCCTGTGCCCTGACCAGGAATCAAACCATAACCTCCTGGTTCATAGGTTGACACTCAATCCCTGAGCTTACTGGCCTGGCTGAGGAACCCAATTTTTAATTTTTGTTTAATTTTAATTAATTTCAACTTAAATTTCAATAGTTCTAGATGGCTAGCAGCTACCTTTGAGGGCATCTTTTTTGGTCTGAAATTGTCACTGCTATTCTAGGAGATCGTAAAAATTTTGATTCTTCACATGTTATTGACATGTTAAAATTGAAACTACTCATCTCAGATGTTTCTTGCAATACATGTTGACTAGTCTCCTATTGCTTTCTTACTTGAAAGATTTAGTGGCAAATTAAGATATTTTGTTTTTGCCCAGTTGGCTTGGCTAGGTGGTTGAACGTCGACCTGTGAACCAGGAGGTCATGGTTTGATTCCCAGTCAGGGCACATGCCTGGGTTATGGGCTCCATCCCTGGTATGGGGTGTGCAGGAGGCAGCTAATCAATGATTCTTTCTCTCTTGTCATTAATGTTTCTATCACTCTCTCCCTCTCTCTCTCTCTCTGAAATCAATAAAAATATATTTAAAAAGGATATTTTGTTTTGCTTATAACAATCAGGGAGAGACTGTGGAGAATAGTACAGTGTTGCATGTATCATAATCATCGGTTAGGGCAGCGATTCTCAACCTGTGGGTCGCGACCCCTTTGATGGTCGAACGACCCTTTCACGGGGTCACCTAAGACCATTCTGCATATCAGATATTTACATTATGATTTATAACAGTAGCAACATTACAGTTATGAAGTAGCAACGGAAATCATTTTATGGTTGGGTCACAACATGAGGAACTATATTTAAAGGGCCAGAAGGTGAGAAGCACTGGGTTAGGGAAAGGGACTAGATAGGTTTGCTTTACTGCTGGCGAGTAGGCCTCGTGAGAAACAAATGAAATCTCCCCATTATCTAACAGGCTCCTTCAGATTGCCTAATCCTCTGTTTCTTTCCGTTTCTGTTTCTTGTCACCTGTAATTGAGTCGTGATAGATTGCATTTGACATTTTGGTTCTGCTTGCCACCTTCTGCTGTCCTGGCTACAGAATAAAAGGTAGCCACTCGTCCTCTGTAGCGTGAGACTCTGTAAAACACCAGGCTGCCGACAGGCTCGTTAGTCACTGTGTGAGGGAGCGGTGACTTCTCCCTGTTTGACATGCAAAAGTAAATCAGCACTTTCCAAAATGTCAGCCTGTTCCAGCTGTAAGAGAAAGGTGCCAAAATTCATGCTAGAAACATCTGAAGGGCTACAGATGTGTACACACACACACACACACACACACACACACACACACACTCCATTACACAAAACACAGAAGCACTAACCTGGAAAAAATGGCCATTAGCTGCTTAGTACTTAAAACTTGTTCAAACTATGAAAATATTGACATAGTTTTTAGAATTTGTTTTAATGATTTGGTTAATAAAACCCAGGAATCCTAGGTAAAAGTGTTTTATGTTGAAATTTCCTAAGTTGTCAATAAAACAAAGACAATGAGCCAGGAAAAAAAAAGATGCATATTTAAGTGCAAAAAATTTTTTACAGGTTCCTTTTATATATTTTGTATTGATTTCAGAGAGGAAGAGAGAGGTAGAAGGGAGGCATAACCTGTGTAGGCACTAATTGTTAAACAGGGAAAATGCTCTCTGCTTAGATCTGCAAACCCGCCTTTGATGAGTCTGTGAGCAGCCAGGGGCCTTTGCAATCTCGGCCGGTGTGGGAGGTCAGACAACACAGGAGGCTGCAGGCCCACCTGATTTTCTCAGTTGAGCCAACCCATGCACATCATTTGCTGTTTGGTCTTTTTCTGGAATGTCATTAAGAAATGTACCTCCTGGAGTGAACTATCTTCTTCTCCAAATCAAGGCAAGGCAAACAAAACAGAACTATTTAAGGTTAAATAACACAATTTACTAGGAAACATGTCTGTCCCAGAGGAAATGTCACATTTGCCCAGAAAAAAAATGCTGTAGATATAAGGATGACCCCTGATGAAGGCGAAAAATTCACCATTTGTCTCCCTATATAAAATTTTTGAATGGAGAGCATTTTGTGCATGACTTATCAATACAAAATTTACATGTAACATACATATAAAATTAAAATATGTTTATATATTTTAATTTTTAGAATGCTCTATTATCAAAGGATTACAACTTTAATTTTTTTAAATAGTGAGATTCAGTTTTGTCATGATGATCAATTGTATTTATTATGTACATTAGATGAGTGTTATATCCTTTTAAAAGAAGATATATTTCTTCCTTTTTGTCTGGTCCCTCACATCCTATTTAATAAAAGCCTGCCCTAGCTGATTTGGCTCAGTGGATAGTGTTGGCCTTTGCCTGAAGGGTCCTGGGTTTGATTCCAGTCAAGGGCATATGCCTAGGTTGCTGTCTCAATCCCCAGTGGGCGGCGTTCAGGAGGCAGCCAATCAATGATTCTCTCTCATCATTGATGTTTCTCTCTTTCTCTCTGAAATAAAAATAAAAATAAATAAATAAAAGCCTAATATGCTAAGTGTCCAACCGTTCGACCATTCAATCAGTCGCTATGATGCAGATACTCCCACCAGCAGGTTAGCTTGCTGCTAAGATCTGGCCAAACGGGACTGGGTGAGAGGGGCTGGACATGCTCTGGAGCCCTCCCTCAGTCCCTTCCTGGCCCCAATCCTACACTGGTGGGGTCCCTCGGCCTGGCCGGCACCTTCTCACAATCCAGGCCCCTCGGGTGATATTGGAGAGGCAGTTTTGGCCCAATCCCTGCAGGCCAGGCCAAGGGACCCCACTAGCGCACGAATCCATGCACCAGACCTCTAGTTGTATAATAAAAGAATAGAAACTCTGCTCCTCAAAATGTTTCTGAAACAATATATTCTTTATACGGGTTTAAAATATATTTGCTATTATTTATATGTACATTCAATTTGAAATGTACATATTTCAAATTTGCCTGGTGTTTGTCTTCCAAGGACAGGAGTAATTGAGGACTTATGCTCAGGACAAATTATCAAGGACTTTGAATCAGATAAAACTTTGAACACCATGTCCTTCTTTCACTTGTTATGTAAACTTCTAGAAGTCACCATATCTCTCTGAAACTCAATAGATTTGTTCTTAAAATGGGGCTGATTATGCCATCTCTCACATGCTATTGAAGATTAAATGACTATGAAATCCCCATCTCATACTTGTTATGTCAATGCCAGTTTCTCCATTTCTCCCCTGAGATATGGCAGATATAGAAGGAAAAATCTAAAATTAATTCATAACCATTCTCAACCACACTTCATGTATTTCCTCATCTATTTTTACACTAGAGGCCTGATGAATAAAATTCATGCAAGAGTAGGCCTTCCTTCCCTCAGCTGCTGGCACCAGCTTCCCTCTTGCACCCAGGACCCGGCTTCTCTCGCAGCCCAGGCTTCATCTGGAAGGTCGTGCAGAAGGAATCCGGAAGGACGTCTAATCTAATTAGCATATTATGCTTTTATTATTATAGATCTTATTTAACTCCCAGTGCACTTGTCACATCAGTGCTGATTTGAATTATATGAAAACACTGATATCCTGATTGCAATGGATGAATATACCCACAAAAGGGGTTGGATGAGTTGCTAGCTACTTCTGCATGTACAAAATAAAAATATACATAAATAAGTACTTAGTATAAATATAATATGCCATAAATATAATAGCTGGCTGTTGACTCATTATAAGTTGAGACCTGACTGTTTCAATAAAGATGTTGGATTAAGTGGTTATTAATTTGAAAATATCTCCTATCTTGATAGACAAAGCATATCCATCTCAAACTTTATCTGACTTGTAAAAATTTTCGTTTTCATGATAATAATAAATGCAAGACATTCCATTTGAATTTTAGTTTTAAATGTTAATGCTTACCCTTTGTTGGTCCATCCTTTATAGATAATTTATTTGGGTTTCATTAAATTAACTCTTGGTAATGTAATATGAATGCCTGTAAGTCATCCAAACATGTGGTATCAGCCCCAGAGGCCCAACTTACTTTTCTAAAATTCCTATTATTTTATCAGGCAAAACAACTTAGTCTTTTCTCGTCTCAGTTTCTCCATTTAGTCTAGATTGGGAAGATGTGCCTTTATAAACAAAAGATGTTAGTAAGTTTGTCTTCTTAAACAATTTATATTTCCCCAAGGTAAGTTATAAAAGTCCAAACTATTCATGAATGGCAACTTTCCGTCTTGTTATCAGATAACTTTTTTTAAAAGAATCTAACATTTGTGCAAAATTAAATACTGAAGGGGAGAGGGTTGTGTCTATATTCATAGAGATGTTTGCCTAAAGTTTTCTAATCAAATCATCCAATCTTGGTAGCAATCAAATGAGAGGCAGAGAATGCATGTAACCTTTCTACAGAGGGGGAAGCTGAGGATGTGGTAGACTAAGCCATCTTCTCCAAACTACGCAGTGCCAACTGGCTGTTCTCATTCCCTAGGTCTTCTTATAAGTCACTTAGGCATAAGAAGTTCATTCTGCAAATGGAAGCTGTTAGGACTGCAGTCTGAGCTGCTTATTGGTTATACTCTTTAATATCTCAATACAGGTAATGGAGTGAACACATAGTGGTCAAAATGAGAGGTGGTTTCTGTTAGAACACCTATCTCTAGTTCTTCCTAAATCAAGATCTGTTCTTACCCTGCTCAGATTTGGAAATGCAAACCAAAGCTGTCTTCATTTTCAGTAAAGCTAATGCCATATCAACCGTGGACACCTGAGATGTATGTGAGGGTTTACTGCAGTAATGCATTTTTGAAAGTCTAGCACTGCCTAACAGGTTGTGAGCATTCAATAAATTATACCCATTCCTTTTTGAGAGAATCATGTGGATTTTGTTTTTTGTTTTTCATATTCTCTTATAATGTTGGTTTTTTTGTTTTTCATATATAAAATGTTGATGGATTTTGAGAAGTCCTTGCATTCTTTAGACAAATCTCATTTTTCATGCATGTAATACTTTTTAAATGTTGCTGGATATAGTTTGGTAATATTTTGTTGACAATTTTTGTGTCTATATTCATAGAGATATTTGCCTAACATTTTCTTTTCTTGTGATATATTTTCTGGTTTGAAATTAGAATAATACTGGCCTCATAGAGAAGTATTCCCTCTCTTTTAGCTTTTTTTCAATGAAGAATTTGTAAAGAATTGTATCAGTTCTTCTTTAACTGTTTGATAGAATGTAACCATAAGCCATGTAGGCAAAGGACTTTCTTTGTAGTAGGTTTTTTTTTGCTATTAATGAAAAATATTTAATTGTTAATGTCTATTCAGATATTCTATTTCTTCTTGAGTCAGTTGCAGTAGTTTATGTTTATCTAGGAATTTATTCATTTTATCCAACTGATCTAATAGGTGTGCCTACAGTTGTTTGTAGTATTCTCTTATAATGTTGTGGTTTTATTTTTTTATTTCTGTGAGGTTAATAGTGATGTCCCCTCTAGTCCTGATTTCAGAAGTTACTGGACTTTTCAAAGAAATAACATTTTTTGGTTGATTTTCTCTATTTTTCTTCTATTTTCTATTTCATTTATTTCTCCAACCTTTAATATTCTTTCCATCTGTTAGCTTTAGGATTAGTTTGCCCATTTTCCTAATTTCTTAAATTTGAAGCTTAGGTTACTGATTTACAGTCTTTTTTTTTTGAAATACAGATATTGATAGCTATAAGATTTCCACTAATGGCTATTTTGGTACATTGTCTAAGTGTGGTATGTTGCGTTTTTGTTTTCATTCATCTCAAAGTATTTTTTATTTATTTTCTCACTTCCCCTTTACTCTTAAGTATAATGAGTTGTGATAGTGCTAGTAATATAGTAGTTGTAATTATATCAATAATATTGTCATTTATTAAATGCCATCTTCTATCAGGCACAGTATCAGAGGCTTTCTACATATGACAGCAGTCCCCTAAACCAACTCTGCCTAACAGGTACCGTCAAGATCTCCATTACACAGGGAGAAAGATGAGAGGCAGAGAGAGCAAATGATCCAGAGCAACATTTATAGCACACGGAGCCAATTCTCTCTCAGTCACTCATAAGCCTCAGTTTTTTTTTACAAGTTATTTTTAAACTGACATGCTCATTAAAATCACCTGGATAACCTCATTAAATATTTATATACACATATTATTATACTTTGCCCAAGGTATAATGAATAAGAGTATATAAGATAAACTTTAAATTCTTTTGGTTAAGGGTCCCCAGGTGAAATGATCTATTATCCACCTAAATCCCTAATCTCATCTCTTCCTAAACCCCAGCTTCTACCCTCATAACATCAAATCCTTTCACTCCCCTAAACATGTGAACCTCTCAGTATTTATTCTTTTAAATGTGTTCTCTATGTTGTGTGGAATTCCTCCACTTAATTTGTCATCTGATTAATTTTTATGGTATTCTATTTATCCTAATCACCACCTCCCCATGGGGAAAATATAATAATTTTATTGTTGGGTGTAACTTTATTATTTATTAATTTTTATATATTTTAGGATAAATATACATTTACAACTAACTACCTTCCAAAACATACACAGACCTGCATAATACAGTGTTTTATATATATATAAATATATATGCTGCTTGCTGCTGACTTTTTCTTTCCTTGGGTTCCCTGGGTCCCTTTATGCCATTTTCTCATGTAGTCCCTGGCCTGGGAAGGCATTCCATCCATGTCTTGTATGAATAGATTAATGTTACAACAGCATCAATGAATATTTAAGTACTTTAACATTCCAGTCGATAGGAATTAATTCTTCGGTTCTTTGAAACAGAGCACTAAAATGAACTCATGTTCAACTTTGCTGCCAAATACAACCACCAACGTAACAAATTCATGACCTGGTCATTTCTTTCCCACGCCCTGTGACTGTCATTCTTCACAATGACTTCTCTCAGAACCAGAGAGATGTAAACTGGGTGAGAATGCTCAACCCCATCCACTCATTGGGCCCCATGTTTGGGTTTCCACATTCCTATGGATGGTGAGAGCAGACAAGCCAGATGGAATTTTCAATAAGCTCATCTATAACCTCAGTGGAGCTTGGTGTTTCAGGGTCTTCTCTTTGTTATTTAAGTTTTTTCTCTGTCACTTAAGGAACATCTTACGTTAAAACTAACAAACAGCCCTAGCTTGTTTGCCTCAGTGGATAGATCATCGGCCTGGGAGCTGAAGGGTCCTGAGTTCAATTCCAGCCAAGGGCACGTACCTGTGCTGCAGGTTTGATCAAGGGCACCTACTTCAATTGAGTAGGAGCAAACCAATCATTGTGTCATCAACGTTTCTCTCTGTCTCTCCTCCTCCCTTTCACTCTCTTGAAAAATCAATGGAAAAATATCATTAGGTGAGGATTTAAAAAAACAAAAAATCAAAAAGCTAACATACATACTTTTCATAATTACAGATATTCTGAGTAATTTCCTTTAGACATGTTTAAACTTTGCTCCAAATGAATGGGTTTTTTACTGGCCTGTGCTGTTTATTTTTGTAATGAAAACATTTCAGCAGAGCTCCTTTGTCTGGCAAGGCCCTTTTCCTTCTTGAAAGGACTACTTTATTAGGAATAGATGCCTTTTGGATCAAGTTCAGGACTGAGCTGATTTTAGAAAATTACTTCCATGTTGGCTACCATCCCGGGGAGATTGGCATGCTGCAATGGCATTGCTGTACCTGGGCTACCCATATTTTTTCGTGACCAACAATTTGGGCATCTATTTTAATGTCCTCAACAGCATCCTGCTACCCTCCTTATGCAGGAAGAGCACTTCGGGAACTTACAGAATTTATCATGCGTTTCATCTATGTTCTCACGCTGCAGATTTCATGCTCTAATCTACAAACCATGGTTTTTCTATCATCAACT
>NW_006297021.1:2232592-2235119 GCF_000327345.1 Myotis davidii | reverse complement strand
TGAGAGATAGATATAAACTTCAATGATGAGAGAGAATCATTGATCGGCTACCGCCTGCACACCCCTTAGTTGGGATTCTGCAACCGTAGCATGTGCCCTTGACCAGAATTAAACCTGGGACTATTTAGTCCACAGGCTGATGCTCTATCCACTTAGGCAAACTGGCTAGGGCTACCTGGGTAGTTTTATGAGAAAATAGACTCCTGGGGCCTGTCCCAGAGATTTTGTTTCTGAAGTTGTGGGATAAGATACACATTTTAAGTGGCTCACCATATACTTCTTATACAGGAGACATGAGATATTTCACTATGTTATTTCAGTGACTTAAATTACATTGTATTTGTTGTCTGGGGTCTTACAAGAGAACTTTTTCTCCTGAACTCTCTGATACCTTGCTTTTAAATCTGTATATACTTATCCAAATAATTTGTTTTACATTTTATTCATGAGCCGATGTCAAGGAACTATGTCAAAATTAGCTATAAACTTTCCTTTTGTCACTTTTCTGCGTCTGCTTGACTAACTGATGTCAGTGTTTGTAGAGCTAAGATTTGCCTACAACTCTAATGGGAGGGAAAATGGTTATAAATTGCAACAGACAAAGACAGTCCCCAAGAAATGGCTATAAATTACAATAGCCAGACACTGACCCTGAATATCACAGTGTGAAGCAACTAATTTTCATCATTTAAAGTCTAAGAGAGTGCCTGGCCGGTGTGGCTCAGTGGTTGAGCATTGACCTGTGAATTAGGAGGTCATGGTTTGATTGCTGGTCAGGGCACATGCCCAGGCAGCCGATCAAAGACATTGATATTTCAATCTCTCCATCCTTCTCCTGTCCTCTCTCATTAAAATCAATAGAACATATTTTTAAAAAAATGAAGTCTAGGAAACTTGTATAATTCAGGTTGGGTGCTTAAATCATTTTTTTTTATTATTATTTAAAAATGAAATCTGTAGACATAGGATTGTTCCGGGCTAAAGTTGATAGGCCTGCCTTTGCACTCCAAGAATGTGTAAATGTTGAAATGTTTCCTATCCTTGTAACACGAGGCAGATGGCTCCCTGCACCCAGAAACTTGGAAAGGGCTCTTAGTAAGAAATTCCATTGTGTAGCCAGACTCTCATCTCACCTGGTAAACAATAGAAAAAAAAGGAGGGGAGTGGCGATTCAACTCTTTTATGTGCGCACAGGACACAGACATGAACTAATTTTCATCTTGAAGACATTGAGAACTAAAAGAAAGCAGAAGGCAGACAGAGCATGACAGGTGAGGACAAGGGCTAGAGTGCAAAGCCAAGGACAATAAAGCTACATAGAGTGTGGATGGGACTGACGGCCACCGTGGTCCAGTCCAGGGAGCCCGGGCAACCAATCATCAAGGCAGCCGCTGAGAACTGGTCAGTTGCAGACCCGTCTCGAACAGATATTGTTTGGACATTACACTTGATAGGGTACAATGAAATTGTTTTCATTTCTTTTTCTTTTTGGTGCCCTGGAACTTATTATACATTGGGATTGAAAGACCCAAGTCTGGCTCAGTTGGAAGTTCTTTCTGAGTTTTTCAGACCTACTACAAGAATGCAAACTAGCCTTGACTGGTTTGGCTCAGAGGATAGAGCGTCGGCCTGAGGACTGAAGGGTCCCAGGTTCGATTCCGGTCAAGGGCATATACCTCAGTTGCGGGCACATCCCCAGTAGGGGGTGTTCAGGAAGCAGCTGATCGACGTTTCTCTCTCACCGATGTTTCTAACTTTCTATCGCTCTCCCTTCCTCTCTGTAAAATATCAATAAAATGTATATTTTTTTTAAAAAAGAATGCAAACTACATTTATATTCATTATTAAAAAGGCGTATGATACAATTACTTAATGGTGTTAAAAACACCTGTAAACTTGGCAACAAATACTCCACAAATGGAATTTATTGGTTAAAATGATGGACACCTTTTTAGGTTTTTATGTATATTGTATTGCCAAATTTCTTTCTAGAAAGAGTGCACATTTCCACCAGAAATGAGTAGCAGTGTTGTTTCCTTATACTCGGGTTAACATCAGTTATGATTTTCCCTCAATTAAAATAGAATAAACACTTGCTTAATGAATTAGCGCATTTTCACAATTTTTAGGGCTTCAGTGAAAAAAACAAACAAACAAAAACCCACAGGTTACTTTCCTCCAGATCTTCAAGTCTATTTTCAGTTCCTACCTCCACAAAGCCTGAGGTTATTCCCGCGAAGCAAGCACATTATGTGTACTTTTCTCCCTAAAATTTGTATTGCTTTTGTGAATGTGATCTGTCTCATTGGGTGGGGAGAAGGGATATTATTCAATATTAGAATAGGGTGAAGCTAGGTAGTTGATCTTGAGTAAATTTTTAAAATCATCTTAACCCTCAATTTCCTCACTATGGGTTTAATAATAGTATCAACCTCATGTTTTATGCATGTATGAGGATTAGATAATATTTAGACTATTATTGACTCCCTTTCCTATATAATCTATCTCCTCTGAGGGTATGACCCAG
>NW_006297021.1:2223134-2232516 GCF_000327345.1 Myotis davidii | reverse complement strand
CATTAGTTCCAGATTTCAAAAATAATTACTGTCAAAGTGTTATTGGGAATTTTCCAAACTTTTTATTGAATTCATATAATTATATTAATATTATTAAATATAATATTAAAATTTTCATTTAAAAATATATGTTTGTAATATAGCTATATCTATTTATCTACGTAATATTCCTGAACTCCGAAACTTGAATTTTCTTTCTATTTTTATCTTTTGCCTATGTTTTTTTATTTTTCATTTAATATCATTATTTTTCAATTACAGTTGACATCCATTATTATATTGGTTTCAAGTGTACACCCCAGTGATTAGACATTATATAACTCCCTAATTGATCATCCCAATAAATCTCATACCCATGTGACACCACACATAGTTTTTAGAATCTTATTGTGTCTCCCTGATGGTCTAGAGGTTAGGATTCAGTGCTCTAAAATATTTTTAAAAGCAACCAGAATTAGAATTATGTTCACTTTAAAACTCGTACCTTGTAAGCTTTGACAGGCTTATATCAGTTCTCACCAAAATTATTTTCTACCTGGAAAAAAAGAAGGAAAATAAATCTACTCTAAGATCATTATTCTCTTTCTCCTATAACTTCATGTTATGAATGACTTCACTTCACTGTTATTCCACGTCCCTGTATTTGCTCACTAGCATTTAAGAATGCTTTGATCTTCAAGGCTGTTATTGTGTAATTGATCAAAGGCTTCGAACTTGAAGGTAGAGCATAAGAGATTAGATTTTGAAATATCAGTCCATCCACTCTGCCTTGTACCAAATAAGTTTCTGGACAGATTACTAAATTAATAAAAACGAAAAAACACACACACACTTTTGCTCAATTAAATACTTTTGAACACAAAAGAGCATTGTAATTGCCAATTACAAATGACAGGTTAGGCACATATGCTTGGGTTTCTTAAAGTGCATTACTTAATATACCGTTCTTACAATATTCATATAATTAATTCTGTTTCTTTTATTATTAAAATTAATAACAGTGCCAGAAATGGCATACTAATTCCAATCTACCCGTCTAAAATTTAATTATGTTTATTAAATTTTAAAGAGGTTGACATCATGAATAATGCATGATATTTCATGCCAAAGAGTTCTGACACAGGTCATTCTAAAACCTGGGAAATTCAATGTAGGCTTTCACTCTACAAGCTGACAGGGTAACTATGAAAATAAAAAAATAGAAGCAAATTTACAAAGCAAATCTTATTCTAACCTCAAAATACTGGGTATTTTTGAAGATCCAGCAGCAAAAGGGACCAGTGATAGAAAGGAGGCATTGCCCCAGCCACAAGAGGGCGATATCTCCATTGCCTCACCCAGGCTTACTCAACTGCAAGTGAGGACTGTAGAGAAGGCACTACATCAAAGGCTTGAAAACCTCATTGTCCTGGAGTTGATTCTAGGACAGAAGGAAATTTCCTTTTGCTTCCCCCAATTCCTCCTGTGTCTCATCCTTTTCCTTATCTATAATACATTAAGCTGCTCCCACTTACTCTGTTCAACTTTGAAGATTAAATAAATGTTGTTGAACTGCAAACACCTATCACCAAGTTCTAATACCATGTAATACATTAGTGAAAGGCTTTCTGATTTTCCTGTTTGTAGAACTATAAAAATAGCATGGGATAAACACTGCTGTAATATGGAAATATATATTGATACAGAAACCACAAGAATTCTGCTCTAAAACAAAATTGAATTTTCCCAAGGACTTGTTTTTTCCAATAAATCTTCTTAAGATATTCTTTCTTTACGTGGTCTAATAAACCAGTTTATCTTTTGGATCAGGGCTATTGAAGGGAGAATAAAAACAAAATATATTTTCCGTAGAACTCAAGATGATAAAAGTTACCCCTAGTCCACTGAGGCTTTTAAAGTATAAATAAGTAATAGAATGTAAAATAGGGAGATCTTTGGTTCCATTTACTAGGAAAAAAATTAAGTATACATATTGAGCTTTTTTTATGAAGAAGTTCATGCCATTATTTTTACCATTTTATAATATGTTTCTTTCCCAGGACAATAGACTTCAGTAATTTTATGTAGCACAGTATATCATAAAGAATGTATACATAAAAGGTTGGAAGCATGGTCACAGTTCTGATAAAAACTGAGCTATTGCTTTGAATGCCATCTGATCCATTTGCAGGCATTCAGAACAATTTAGACCCCATCACTCATTTAGTCTTCTCCTGCAGGGCTGACACCATGTCATTATCCAGCATAGAGATCTCTTACAAATCCAAAAATAAGTCCTAACTTGGTGAATAAGCAACTCCTACTGTATATTTTCAAAAACTGTACAATAATTACACTCACATGGGTGATATTTCTATATAGTAACCCTCTGAAAATGAGTACTAGCTTAATGGACATTTTATTTCTGTGTTTGAAATTTTATCCTGCTTCTTGCTATTCAGCACAACCTATAATGCTGGAATGAAAATCACTCTCTCTTTTCGCTGAAGTTGGAAGGAAAATTAACCTTTCTAGTTTTTAAGATCACTTCCCAACTTTAGCAGGATCATGTGAAAGATAAAGTATTTATTTAAGGTGTTTAATCATACATCTGTACCAAATTTGGAAATGCAAATCAAATCTACAATGAGATACCACCTCACAGCAAGGCAAGCACAAGTAACTCAAGATAGTGTTACTCCAAAATTCATATTCAATTGAATACCCTGTGAATGCTCTCAAAAACAAAGATTAAACTAACTGAGATAAGGTATTCATGTGAGGTTTTCAGACATGACCACTTTGAGATGAGCAATAACACAACGCCTCGTTAGGAGCTCAGCTACCTTTAACTTCTCCAGAGACTTGCTAAATCCTTCTGAGGAGACAGCACATGCATGTTTTTCTACCTCTGATTCCATCAGAACTGGTTTGCTTGTACCTTGAACCTGAAACTCTCCTTGCTGTGTAACAGCCACATGATGGTTACGTCCTGTTTCTCAAATTCAAGGGCACAGTGATTGACCCTGCTTTCCCTAGCACTCCCTCTCAGAGAAACCCAGAGATGAACACACCAGGAGCTTCAGCACTTATGGCCATGAGGAATCTCACGCAAGGCTCAAGAATTAGGGTTACCTAATTCTTACATATTACTTGGAGGAACTGAAGGCCCCCAAATACGTGTGTGTGTGTGTGTGTGTGTGTGTGTGTGTGTGTGTGTGTTTTCATGGGCCCTGGGCAAAGATTGACATTGTCTGGTGACTGACTGACTGTCCCAGAGAGGCAAGCAGTGTATAGGGATGGATTTCCAGAAAGGATGGCAGGAGCCCCTGGTGCTGGGAGTGGCTTGTTTCTCATTGGCTGAAGGTCCTGGTGTGGGAACTTGCTCACTGTCCTGCCTTCTCCCAACCATAACTGAAGCCAGGGACCTATACCTTCCATATCCTCCCAAACCCTCTGCCATGCCCTAGGCCTGACACTCATAGGATGAAGAGCAGCCTACTGGCTTGCCCACTGACCCAATGTCCTTCTAGCTCCCCCCCTACCCCACCCCTGCCCAGCCTCCTGTCTTACTTACCTCAGGCTGACAGTGTTGCCCATCACCCCTCCTTCAAACCTGCAATTTGTACCCACTATGATCCCTACACCCTGTAATAAACTCATGTACAGAGGACACCAACTGTGCTTTGAAAATTTTTATTTTTGTGTTTCTTTTTGCTTTAATATGCCTATCTTTATTTTGATGATGAAATGCAGTATGAAAAATTTGACCTGAAAAGAAAAAAAAACACAACAACAACCAAACAAAAAATTCAAACAGGTAAAAAAATAAATATGTTTACAAATTGTTCAGTATCTAATTGAATGTTATGAAGGAAATCTGACCATTCCCAACAACATGGGTGAACCTACCTAGAGGGCATTATGCTAAGTAATATAAGCCAAACAGAAAGACAAATACTATATAATACCAACTTATATGAGGAATCTAAAATAGTCAAACTCATAGAAGCAGAGAGTAGAATGATGGATGTAAGAGGCTGGGGTGGGGTGGGGAATAGGGGGATATTAGTCAAAAGATAAAAAGTTTCAGTTAGGCAAGGTAGGTAAGTCCCAGAGGTCTTCCCCATAGCCTAGTGCCTATAGGTAACAATATTGTGCTATATACTTCAAAATTTGCTAAAAGGATAGATCTTATGTTAAGTAGAAAAATAAATCAAGAGGAAAGAGGAAACTTTGGAGGTGATGAGTTATGTTCCTGTCATAACATGTGGTGATGGTTCTATGGGTACATACTTATCTCTAAATTCATCGAGTCCCATGCATTAAATATGTCAATTTTATGCTATGTTATGTCAATCACATCACAAATGGTTTAGAAACAAAACAAGTAAAAATAACTATTGGTTAGGCGTTGAGTTGTGGATAAATGAATAACCTCCTTTGTCCACAGAAGGCTCAAGACAGTTGAAAAGTATTTTAAAATGATAATGCTTTGGTTTAACATTACAAAGAGGAAATGTTTCTTTAATTCTGTCATTTATTTTCTATCTCAGCAGAACAAGATTTCATAAGTGGAAATATTAGAATCAGACGTTCAAGGTTATGTTTGCTTATGTTTTAGAATAATGCTATCTCTTAAAAATGTATTTATATATAAATAGGTATCCTTCAAAACTTTTAAACTAGCTTATGGTTCTTCATGATAGTATACTTTTGATATATTTATGACCACGCCATATATTTAAAGGCCATTTTTATTTTTCATGTAAATGTAAGCTTTGTTTTTCTCTCCACTTCGATATGCTGTCTGAATTGTGTGTGCTCTAAGACATTTATGTATATATTGAACTGCACCTTGGATTTACTTTCGACTTATAAATTATTCACCAAAATTTATTTTCCAACTTGGTCTTTGAAGGCGCTACACTGTGAATAACATGTTGAAATTTTATGGTAGAAGGAATGCTTTTCTTTTTCATATATTTGATATAGAAAACTTTGATAGTGTCGTTTAATCCTTCCAGAATGTGTTTTGACCCCATCATATGTGGCAAAGAATTATGAAGACACATAAGTTATGTTGACATCTTTCCTGGAAAGTTGATATACTTTTTTATGTTTTTTTTTTCACATTTTATAGAAGAAAAAGTCAGTGATTTTTCAAATAATAACATATTATCAACTTTTCAACATTCTTTATATGTTTTTAGCCAACTTTCAAAATTAGTCTGGGTGTGTGGACACATACCTGCAAAATAGTCACCATATATTATAAGAATTAGAAGTATCACTAGAAGGTGGATTTTCAAATTGAATGTTTCAACTAATTTATTCTTAGGATTATTTCCAGACTGCCACTGCAGCTTCCATGACCCTAGATTTCACTTGTAAATGTGAGACATGCTCACTTTCCCTGAGCACCACTGATAGTGCTTTGGAAATTCTTTATTGACTGTATAGCATCTTATTAAAACATGTTTATGATAAGTACGGCAACATTAAATTGTTATTAATAAAATAAAGACAGCATAGAGTTCTCTCCAATCTATCTTTCTTCTAATAAATAGCAAGCTAGCTTATTCTTTATTTTGTTTTAACACGTATGTATGTTTCAGTGTGCTTAATTGCATGGCAATTCAGAATACACACATACACACACACACACACACAACCTCTAAGCCTGTTTATAAATACTTTACTAAAAAGATAAGAGTTGATTCATGGCATCTTTTACAGAAATGCATTGGAGGATATGAATAAAGTAATACAGGATTTGTTGATAGAGTCAAGATTTGACATGTACTAGGCATGGAGTGAACAAGTTATCAGAGATTTATGTCAGGAGATTATAATGGTCAGCTCGTCTTAAAGTCAGTATCACCCTAGAGATAAGGAGTCCCTAGAAGCAGGCATAGCCAGCTGTCAGTGTGACTTGACAGGGCACAAAGAGATTCTAGAAAGAGTCACAAAGGACTTGACTTCAGTTTGAAGAAGTTTGGACACCAAGGGAGTTATTTCAGGAACCTGCAGGTCATATGCTAAATTTGTTTTTTGCCTCAGGTAGTCACCAACTACATATGCTATAAATGCAAGCTAGTTTCTTTGCTATAGGATATGGTTAAATGGTTCCAGGAACATCCCTCCATGCACTAATGTTTTTAAAAGGCTAAAATATATCAAGATGGAATAAGAGAAATAATGCGAGAATAGAACCAGAAAGATTAAAATGCCAACAAGAGAGAAAATACAGACATGAGGAAATGTAAAATGCACAAAGGCAAAATAAAAAGAAAGTATGCATCTTCATTTACAAGCCTTTACAAAGCCTTTGTAATAGAGAGTGGAGTGAGAATATTAGAAGAAGAGGAAGGAGAAGGAGAAGGAGAAAGAGAAAGAGAAGGAGGAGAAGGAGAAGGAGGAGATAGGAAGAAGGAAGAAGGAAGAAGGAAGAAGGAAGGAGAAGAATTAGGAGAAGAGGAGGAGGAGGGGGGGAGGAGGAAGAAGAAGGAGGAGGAGGAAGAGAGGGAGGAGGAGGAGAAGGGGGAAGGGATAGGGAGGAGGAGGGAGAGATGGGGGGAAGAGGAAAGGGAGGACAAGAAGATGAATTATTATTATTTCACTTTTCTTTACTAATAAGGACACTGATAAAGACAAACAACTGCCCATTTTGTTTGTTTTTGTTTGCTAATATTCACTCACTCATTTATTCTATTAATTCAAGTATAACCAAGTGTTATAGTATATGGTACCTCCTGGCTGAGGAACATGGAGCTTGATTTGCAGATCTAAGATAAAGGGCATGTTTATTTATTGGAGAGTATACCCAGCACATGAGAGAGACTTTCAAGACTCACTGAACTTTTAAGTTTCTGCTGATCTGCAGTGTTTTCCTAGTGTTTTTATGACCCTCTGCAGCAAAATGCTGAGATTTTGCCATAGTAAGAAATTTACTCTTTTATTTGTAATCTAAGGTAGAGATTTGGAAGAGAAAATAGGCTAGATAAATTGAATATTTGTAGAGTTAAAGATGTTTGAACAATGAATTTAATAGTAAAAATGCTTCCTTTTGATAAGAACAAAATAGAGAAAATAATAGGTTGGGTGAAAGAATCACCAAATGATAAACCATCATTGATAGATGAATTAGAAATGAGAAATAAATATAGAAAAATATTTTTTTCCAAAATCAGATATTGTAAAAGAAATCAGTTACATCGATTGGAATATATAGGTTGTTCTGGGGGACACAGTAATTTTTAGTAATAAATATTAGAAATAATAATCATATTTTCAAATTTACATGTGAATAGTTGGAATATACATGTACATAGTAATTTAAATAGGAAATGTCATGAATTCTAACGTAAGGAAGCAGAGGTAATATTATAGGTTGGGTCTGGGGGCTGGAGTAGAGCGGGGGTGGGCAACCTTTTTGTGAGTGCGTGCCAAAACCAGAGAAATCTCTGACTCAAAATTTTTATGCATGCCAGCCCTAATTTTTTGAGAACATGTTACGCCTACTTGATATCTCTTAAGGTGATCGTATGTGAAGAACCTTGAGGAAATAATAAAATTCATTCGAGTGACAAGAACACAGTATATGATGATGAAAAATACATTTATTTTTTAACCAAGGATCTTCAAAAAGTCTCTGCTCCTATTCCCAGTGTCCCACCTCCAGCTTCACCTTGTTCTTCCCCTCTCTCGTCCATCCATGTCTATGGTCTTTAAGATAACTTATGTAAAATTATTTATCTAAGATGCACCTACACTGAATTTATCTGATAAATAAAAATTTCAATGTTAAGAAAAAAATTGTAAATGGAAGATTATAAGAGAGGGTTTCGCGTGCCAGCAAAAGTTACTGGCGTGCCATGTTTGGCACGCGTGCCAGGTGTTGCCCACCCTGGAGTAGAGCCATAAGGAACTGGATAGCATGATTAAAAGAATCTCACAGCGGCCTGTTTGGTGTGGCTCAATAGTTTAGCAAGTACCAGGAGGTCACTGTTCCTTTCCTGGTCAGGACATAAGCCCAGGTTGCAGGCGTGATCCCCAGTAGGGGATATGCAGGAGGCAGCCAATCGATTGATGATTCTCTCTCATCATTGATGTTTCTATCTCTGTCTTCCTCTCTGAAATAAATAAAAATATATTTTTTAAAAACAGAATCTCACAGGGGAAAATAATCCAAGAAGAATGGCATTTTTTATGCAACGATTATTGAACAAGAGCTAGGATCAAGTAGCTAGCTTTCAGTTGCTGTAGTTAAAATAAGTCGTTTTGTTATGGAAACAAAATCTTAGGAGCCATTCAATTAAAAGAAATAATTGTTTTCCTGACTTTGGTTATAAACTGTGTTTTTGATCAAATAAATTTGAAACATTTCTCTCGAGCCACCTATAACGTCTCATCCAGATTAATGATAACATATAATGAATCACATAATTATATCCCTGTGTACATTAGGGAAGCAATGCATACAATTTAATCTGAATAACAAGTAAAGTTGGTGATTTGGGCTTAATGAGTGACAAGTTTCTCAGAGACCCCACTACTAAGTTGGCCTTTTTCCAAATATGTAATATTGTGAATAACAATATTTCTTCCAAGGAGCATCACATCTGTAGGGTTATCATAGAGGAAGAGATATGAGTAGTACCCGGCACCATAGAATTAGCATCCGGGGAACGGTTATGGTAACGTCTATGATATGAAAGCATGAGCTTCTATGTGAGCACACAGCAAGTGCACTTTTGTGGGCAAAAGAGAATGAAGGGAATGCATAAGGACACCCAGTGGGTGGGGTTGGGGCTGGCATCTAGATGATGCTCTCCTGTCAACACCCCCCCCGCCCCCCGCCCCGGGAGGGGCAGCATCAGCTCAGAGGAAGGGGCAGTGCTTGGCAAGTGTCTGCCCAGAGGGTGTGTTTGCTATTTTCAATCAAACAAAAGCACTATCAATGCTAGATGTGGCCCCTGAATTATTTTTTAATATGTTATTATTAATTTTAGTGAGAGGAAGGGAGAGGGAGAGAGAGATAGAAATATCAGTGATGAGAGAGAATCATCGATCATCTACCTCCTGCACACCCTCTACTGGGAACTGAGCCCGCACCCCTGGCATGTGCCCTGACCGGAATTGAACAGGTTCATAGGTTGATGCTCAAGTACTGATCCAACCCAGCTGGGCCCCATATTACTTATCTACTAAACATATTTATCTGCACCCATAAATCTCCTGTTTATTAAAAAAATATTGTTAAAAAGTTGCATGAATATATAACATTTTATAAAGATGACTAAAGTCCCAAATGTGCTGTACTTATTGAAAATCATTAAGGACAAAGAAAGTTCATTCTCAAATATGCAGTAAGAAGTAGAAAAGGAAAAGACAATATATA
>NW_006297021.1:2221952-2222783 GCF_000327345.1 Myotis davidii | reverse complement strand
AAGGTTTAATTTTATCATTGGTCATAAATAAATTGTTTTTCTTGAAGTAACAGGCTCATTTTTATTTTTTTTAAGAAAATGTCTGACAGAACCTAAGTTCAAATAATCAGTTTGTCAGCCATTCTTTTTTTTTAAAAATATATTTTATTGATTTTTTTACAGAGAGGAAGGGAGAGAGAGAGAGAGAGGTAAAAACATCAATGATGAGAGAGAATCATAGATCAGCTGCCTCCTGCATGCCCCACACCATGATCGAGCCTGCAACCCGTGCATGTGCCCTTGACCAGAACAGAACCCTGGACCCTTCAGTTCACAGGCCAATGCTTTATCCACCGAGCCAAACCAGCTAGGGCTCCATGTCTATTTTTTGAAATAGTTCCTAAATTGGCAAATTAAAACAAGACCATACACTTAAGGCATCTTAATTTCACCAAGACATTCAACAGGTCCTTTTACAGCAGAGAACTTTAGGGAAAATAAAATTGAGTTAGATGGAAATTAGAGTCTTTGTAAATGACAAAATACTGTCACTAGCAGTGATAACAAGAGTGGTGGGAGCCTCTCCTGCCTCCATGGCAGTGCTAAGAATGTCCAACTGATGGCTTAGGTTTGCTCCCCTAAGGGCTCCCCTAAGGGCTCCCTGAGAGGGCACAGGCCAGGCTGAGGAACGCCCCCCCCCCAAGTGCATGAATTTCATGCACTGGGCCTCTAGTCAAACTATACAATGATTAAAGGTTAGAAACTATGATTAATGTGATAAGATAGAATTGAGATTTTAATATATACCCAAAGTAAAAATAGGCCAAAACAAAATGCAAATTGTTATACCTG
>NW_006297021.1:2217994-2221405 GCF_000327345.1 Myotis davidii | reverse complement strand
AACATCAAGGATGAGAGAAAATCAATCCTTCACGCCCCACAATGGGGATCCAGCTCACAACCTGACTGGGAATTGAGCCATGATTTCCTAACTCATGGGCCAATGCTCAACCCCTGAGCCACACCGGCCGGGCCTCATGGAAATTGTCTACAAGTTTGGATGTTCTTACATTGACTAAGTAATTACACCCCAGGGTGGCAGGGCCCAAGCGGCAGCTCAAGACTATCAAAGGTGAAGCAGGTGTGGTGACCCTAATGGACCCGAGTCAAAGCAGCTAGCAGAATAGTCTGATTTGCTCAGACCTATGGTGTTGGCTGCCTGATCACGGTGTTCCTGAAGAAGAAATAGATAGGAAGGCTACCAAATCCTTATATGAGATTAACAAACGAGTTCTAGGTGAAGTGAACAAAAGTCTAATCCGAATCATAAGAACAGTGAGTAACAGTCCCTCAATCAATTTCTAGATCGGAATCAGTTTACAGACCCAGAACCCCTGAATGAAAAGGAGGCCAGGTCTCAAGAAAAGACTCCTGTACACGGCACTGCCCAAAACTTATACTGTTCATCTTTCTCTCAGAATTCCCCAACGAGACTACAGACTCCTACCAAGTTAGCTGTTCGCTGGGGAAAGGAAGGAATCTGATTTATGCTTTAGTTTCAGTCAAAATGACCTGGAAGCTCTGTTGAATAGAAAATTCCTGGGTGTCCTCTGGAGTTTCTGATTGAGTAGGGCCTGGGTAGGGCACAAGAATTTGCATTTCCAACAAATTTTCAAGTTAATGTTAGAGCTGCTGAGCCAAGAACTCTGCATTGAAGATCACTGTCTGTTCAATATTTGGTGTCAGTACAATCCAAAACAACATTAAGAGCTTATCCTTTTAAACCTAGGTCCATTTCAGCTTCTCAGCTGGGACGCACGCTTTCATCTCAATAAACATAGTTGGTGCTTACACAAGGTCTTCCTGCTCTTAACAAGAGCGCTCTAATGTATTTGGATGGCATTTGACAGCTAACAATGTGATTGAACTGTTTGAATAGACCTTTGGGTTAAGCGGACAGCCTGCTTAACACATCGAGGGCACAACCTCCTCTGTTGAGAACCTCCTTTCCAAGATTGGAATACAACCAGCAGTCAAATTTCTCATTTCTTTGTAAAACTTCACTGGCCAATCCTTATTGCAGGGGTAACGTTTTAGTTCCAAATTGCAATTCTCAAGCTGTCCAAGGAGCAGTAAACTCTACTGGCATTCAGGGACTGTAGAAAAATAGATTGTGCTGCTGGGGTTCTGTGTTGGCATCAGCCCGGTTTGTGTGTTTGTAAAATGGTGATTTAAATAAATTGCTCAGGAAAAAAAAAAGCTGAAACACATTAAACATCTATTACTAGCCAGGGCCTATGAGACACACTGGGGGTACCTGATTTGATCAGGATCGTCTCAGAGTTGATCATTTATGCCAAGAGCATTACTTCCTTAACTTATATTCAAGATTCGCATATCTGTGGACAGCAGAGTTTGGACATGATAGTTTTGACGCTCTTTTGGAAATACATGTTAAATTATGGAAATCTTAAAATCTGATGGACTTACACACTCAAAACTGTAAATGTTTAATCCTGTCAGACTCTTGTTATCTTTCCCTTTCATAGGCTCATATCAGAAGATAAGTAGAAAGCAACAACAACAAAAACTTTAAAAAATGCTACAACTATTTAATATCAAGATAGTTTCAATGGGGCTTCTATCTGGCTTGAAGAATGAAGTAAATAGCTTCACTTAAGGTGAGTCTAAAGAATAATACCAATGTTATTTTTCACATAAATAGAAAAAAATATCCTAAAACTTATAAGAAGCCATAACAGACCCCAAATAGCCAAAGCAATCTTGAGGAAGAAGAACAAAGCTGGAGGCATCATACTCCCTGATTTCAAACTCTATTACAAAGCTATAGTAGCTGAAATAGTGTGGTGTCAGCAGAAAAACAGACACATAGATCAATGAAGCAATAACTGACCCATGCAGATTTGGTCAGTTAAATTACGACAAAGGATCCAACAATATCCAATTGGGAAAGAACAGGCTCTGCAGCGAAGGGCTGGGAACACTGTACAGCCACCGCAGCAGGAAAAGAAATGAAGCGGGGCCACTATATCATGCCATAGGCAGAAATAAACTCAAAATGGATTAAAGACTTGAACATAAGACCCGAAACTATAAAACTCCTGGCAGAATATACAGCTAAGCTCCTGGACATAGGTCTTAGCGATGGATTTTTTTGAAGCTGACACCTAAAACCAAAAGCACCAAAACTAAAAATAAACAATCAGGACTGCATCAGACTAAAAACCTTCTGCACAGCAAAGGAAACCATCAATAAATACGAAGGCAATCTATTGAATGGGAGAAAATAATTGCAACACACATATCTGGAAAGGGGCTAATCCCAACAAATACAGAGAACTCCCACCACTCAACAGCAAAAATCAAAAAATCTGATTAAAAAATGGGCCAGAGATATTTCTCTAAAGAAAACATACCTATGGCCAATAGGTACATGAAAAAAGCCTTCAGTATCACTAGCTATCAGGGTAATGCAAATGAAAAGCACAATGAGAGATCACCTCACCCCTGCTGGAATAGCTGCTATAAAAAATGAATGTGTTGACAAGAATGTGGAGAAAAGGGAACCGTTTGGGCTGTTCGTGGGATGTACGTCGGTGCAGCCACTGTGGGGGACAGCATGGAGGGGCAGCATTACCTTCATGTCTGTTTCCTGGTAAAGAGAAAATATCTAAAAAATTAAGGTTATGTAACAGAAGATGATATTTTATTAAGTATGAGCTCTGGCCACTTTTATTCTTTAGGTCACTGGTGTAATTTGGTATCATCTCTTCAGAGAGGCTTTTCATAACCAAGTAGGATAATTTACACACACACACACACACACACACACACACATCTACACTATCGTTTTACCTTCTTTATAAAAAAGTAGTGCATCATTTATCATTTACTCATCACTCTTCCTAGATCTGTACCTTACACAAAATTGGCCATGATTAATGTTGAAATTTAGCTATAATTTACAGATCTATGAGGGAATCAAATTCTTTCATGCTAATTCTGTAAATTTAGATGATTTCAGTGTTTCATTTCTCAGAGCAGATGTATATAGAACATTAGCTAAATTAATAATGATTTAAACAGCCCTAGCCAATTTTGCATCAGCCTTTGGACTGAAGGGTCCCAGGTTTGATTCAGTCAAGGGCATGTACCTCAGTTGCAGGCTTGATCCCTGGCTCCTGTCAGGGCAGGTAGGAAAGTAACCAATCAATGTGTCTCTCTCACATTGATCTCTCTCTCTCTCTCTCTCTCTCTCTCTCTCTCTCTCTCTCTCCCCCCCCCACTCTCT
>NW_006297021.1:2197212-2217983 GCF_000327345.1 Myotis davidii | reverse complement strand
AATTGGTTCCAACAGAGTCCCCTGGAGTGTATGTTCCAACTTCACAATCCCAGTTTCCATCCCAGATTTACCAGGTCAGGGTCTCTGAATGGAGGGCCCGGGGAACCGCATGGGATTTTAGCTCCTGTCATTACCCATTAGCCACTGCATGGTAAGACAACCGGATAGTTATGTTATGAAAGAATCCATCTGGTTAAGAGAAATATTTTTTTTTTCAAAATTGTTGATTTGAGTGTGTGACTGAGGGTTCAGTTTTGAGAAGCTTTAAATTCATGCACTTGTATCCAGTCATCTCTTTTAGAAGAAAAGAACAAAAGCAATTTATTTTTATGTGTTTGTGGGGTTTGGGGGGCGATTGTTCAAATTCAGCGGAGGTTAGTTAATGTGGAGCTGCTTTGAAAACAATCAAAAAAGTATTAATGTGATTCACAGTCTTATTCCCATTTTCTAAAGGTAAGCTCTGTTTCTCCTTGCTGTTTAATTTTTGGGCGCTCTGCAACGAACAATAACATTTCTGAAAATATTAAAATTCTGCCTTCTCAACATCACCAGGCATGAAAGAACAAGGCAGCCTTGAAGTTCTATCTCCAACACAATTCTAGCTTGTGGAGCCCTCCTGGAGTCCTTTTCTTGGACAAATTTTGTACATATGTCACGTTTTGTAAACACAAGTTGACTGCTTCCTCAAATTCAGCATGGTATCCACTACGTTCCCCATCAATTTACAATTTCCTGATATCCAGTCCAACAGCTGCCAAAATATAGAAAGAAGATTTGTGGGTCAGACCTTGCTCGGGGCATGCCTATACCAACTCCACATTTTTACATTATTCAAAAGAAACATCCTTTCCCCCCTAAATTATGTAAGGTTGCGATGGCATTGTATGTAACATTTTGTAGATTGCCCCTGCCTCCCCCCTTGTAGAAAATCAAAACCCTATTGATGCTTTAAAAGCACCACATGAAATATTGCCTAACCCGTGAAAATACATCAAGATGTATGCCTGTGGTTAGTGCACTGTTAGGAATATATGGTATACTCCCAACAATTATCTACCTGCTCTTAATACTAACCAAAGTGGCCCACAAATAATGAAAGTTTTAAATTAGCAATCGTTTATGACTTACTTGGGAGGTGCTAGTTTTCTGAAAACAATGTTACAGGTTTGAACCCATTTGTCAGGATCGATCCTAGGTGAAAGTCTCTGTTCTGCTATTTAAAATGTCTCTTAAAGACAGTTTCGCCATAAATGATGGCATATATTTCCACTGTCCTCCCTTACAATTTAACATCAAACTAAAAATTCCATAAATAACATATCTGATAGAGCATTAAAGCTATATATATGCAAGTATGTGCGTATGTGTAAAACAGCAAGATATCTATTACTTTGACATTAAAATATCATTAGGCAGACATCAGTGACAAGTGACACAAAATAAGACTCATTTGATAGCTGCCTTCTAAATGGGTTGCAATATGTTGAAAATCTACTGGTTTCATTCTGTATATATTCTTTGTCTTTTTTTCTTTTCTAATTTCCTTACTCCCCTTGACCTAGTTGACAAACGCCTTCTTTTCACTTCAGAATAAGCTATTAGCTGATAAAAAAAATAAAGTTTCTGTATTACAGGATTAAGCAAAATTTTATGCAAGATTAATTGTGGTTATTGTCATCAAATGTCACATCTGACAAGTCCCAGAGCTGGCTCTCTGGATTTAATGAGAGCAGTGTTCCACTCTTTCATGGTAATTCATCATGCATTCTATTTCTTTTTAAAAATTAGATCCTGCCCTTATTGTTTTACCAAGGCTTGGCCTGGTGGGGTGAGTCATTTATTTTTGAAGTTTGCTGAAGTGGTAACGATAGAAATCGAGAATGTTTTCTATCTGATACCGAGGTGACTGAAGATAAATAGGTTATACTTGTGTCTGTGCCGTATGCTCTTCTGTCTGACAGAGGAGCAACCTGAACGCATCTCATACTAGTCCATGCAGCGCAAAGCAGGCCTCTTCCCTCCACAGCAGGGATGCACCTGCAGGGACCTCGCAGGCACCAGGGCTCTTCAGACATTCGTGCGTGTGTGTGTGTGTGTGTGTGTGTGTGTGTGTGTGTGTGTGTGTGCTGTATTTCTGTAGATTATCCCAAGTGGGAAGAAAAAAATATTTCCTTTTCCCACACTTCTGTAGACTCATAAATCAGCTGGGTTCTGGTAGCAGGGAAGAAAAAATTTTCTTTTTTTTTAGAGTGAATGCAAGTCGGTGGTTTTTTACAGAAACATTTCTTGGGGTGATGATAAGCACTGGCAGGCTCGTGACAGCAGCCGGCTTCCCATGCCCCTTGCTCCCCGCCAAGCTGTCCTGTAGGTTCCTGCTTAGGCGACGCTGTGACCGCTCCCCTATCACAGCAGAGACTCCAGCTGCAGGGGCTGGGCGTCTGTGGAGGACGAGGTTATTACTGGAGGACAGCTGATGAGAGGACGAGAACCAAACCATGAGATGTCTGGATTTTGTTGGGGCCTCCATCACCCCAGCAAGAGACACAGCATGTGCTTCGTGCATCTGGGTGAGTCCCAGCCCATGTATTACCTCCTATTGCTGCTGTAACATGGCACCAGGGTCTTGGTGCTTAACATGGCCCACCTTCATTGTCTTACATGCAGGGCGGTCAGCAGTGCAAAGTGGGTATCGCCGGGCTCACATCAAGGTGTGGGCAGGGCTGCCTTTCATCCGAGGGCTCCGGGGATAAAGCTGTTTCCTCGCCTTCCCCGCTGCCAGCGGCTGCTCTCCCTCTTTGCCTGTGGCTCCTTCTCATCTTCACTGATGTCTTACTCCGCACCCAGCTCTCCCTCCTCCCCCACCTCCCACATTTAAAGGTGTTTAGTGATTCCACGGGGTCCACGCAGATACCCCAGGCAGCTTCCGTCTCTTAAGGTTAAGTTATTACTAAATGTATTCCATTTGCAACCTTTTGTCCCTCCTTGCCATGTGACATAATATACCAGAAGTTCTTGGAATTAGGATATTTACAACGTTGGGGAGCCATTATTCTACCTGTTCTATCTTATCAGTAAAATTAGTGCCCTCTAAATGTAGTCTTATCAACATGTTTATTTTTGTGGTACCCTAATTAAATGTAATACTGTCAGGATGTGGTGTAGAGTTGGCCATTCTCCAACATCAAAAATTCTCTTTCTGGTCTAGGAAAACAAAATTCCTATAACCAAACACCGGAAACACATTAACAAATAAGAATTTTGGGGGAGACTCAAAAAAATGCTTTCGGTATCTAAGTATATAATTTTAATTATATACTTTGAAATATTATGTTTTTTATAATGTACTGATGGATAACCTCTTTAAAAATATCTCACAGAAATCCACAAAACAGTGGATCATTCTTAACATATAATGTAATGTAGAAGTACAGAAAAAAATCTAATTAAGAGCTTTAAGGATAAACTATACTGTTTCATGTTATAATGAGAGAAAATCCTTTCCTTCATGGTATACAATATATCAAATATTGAGGTCCTTAAGATTATTAGGGAGATTATGACCTAGAGTTTTGTGATTATAGAATTCTTTTTTGTGCAGAAAAGAGTCTATTTCAGTCAGAATTTATATCATCTGGTAAGCATAGATCAGACTTATCAAACTCATTATTCCTCCAATTTAGAGTTGACTTGGTTAAGTTTACATGTTTTATATAATTCAAATAAATGAGTAATAAGCCAAGATTTAATGAGTTGATTCACAATACATCTCTCCCACCCCAGTTTTCTTTCTTTTTTTTAAATATGCTTTTTTTAAGAAAAAGATTTTTTTTAAAGAGAGAGGAAGGGACAGGGATAGAGAGACAGAAACATCAATGAGAGAGAAACATCAATTGGTTGCCTCCTGCATGCCGTGGGGATCAAACTCACAACCCAGGCATGGATCCTGACTGGGAATCAAACCGGGAACCTCTTGGTTCACGGGCTGATGCTCAACCACTGAGGCACAGAGGCCGGGGCTGGGGCTGAGTCCACCCCAATGTTCTGAAAGCTGTGTCATCTCCATTGGGTAACACATCTCTGCTCACCATCTTCTTCAAAATCAATAAATAAGTAAATAAGTTGTAGCTTTACTGGAGTCTAATCTCATAGCTTTTTTGCCAAGGGAAAGGCAATATGGCTGGGATGAAATGTGGATTCTCTTCTACTTACTCATTAATTGTGTGTTAGTGCAAGGGAAGGGGTGATGCCTGTCTGTTTATGCTTCAAGTTTGATTTTTATGAACAATTGAACTTAACAATGTACTTGTTTTTGTTATAATAGTAATAACAACTAAAAAAAACAACTAGAAAAAAATGTATCCAGACATTGATTGAAACGATTTCATCTTCTGAATCATTACTATCCACAATGAAATGGTGAAACACAAACTGTTTATCAGTTGAAATGTCTGGCTTCATTTAAGCAGCTTAAAATTAACACTACAGGTATTAACATCAGTCAGGAGCTATGTACATTAGTTGTATATTAAGGGATCTCCTAGAAATTAGATCTTTGTGACAAAACCTTTTTTACTGGATAACCGAGGCTTGCCAAGGCCTCATTAGTGACACACTCTCCAGCGATCTTCTTTGGATCAAAACTCCTTTGGCTCTTTGTGTTTGAGTCTGTGCCTTAGAGGTGGGTTGTAGAATTAGCATTTTGAAAACAAACTGCTCTTTCTCAGGTACGGTCCTCACAACACTGCTGGATGTGAGGTAGACTCATTGATCTCTGTCCACACCACGCGGTTTGTTTATTTCCTTCCTTCAGCTATCAGTGAGAGCTGAAATTACAGAAAAGTGCACCTCATAATCACCAGGTAAAAAGAAGATTTCACTCTAAAAGCTATTAAGGGGCTGCCTTTTCATTTATATTTGTCATCGTGACAATTATAGCATGAACTGTTTCCTTTCCTGGCTGCAGGACTCAAGAGACTGACATGCTAGAAATCAATATATGACAGAGAGCTATTGTCATCCATAATCTCCATGGAGAAAGACCTTTAAGATCACTCCAACCTGGCTCCCCCACTGCCCATAGGGTGCCTGCCCTATGTGCCTGTGACTTTTCCTTCTGGGATTTTATTGCTGCTTTTGTCTTTCTCACAAATCATAGGAAATCCTTATTCCTCAAACCTAAAACTGCTCTCTTCTACACAATTTAGGTCACAAGAGTAATTTTTATAGCATGTTTTAGAGCAATTTGTGTCATTAACTTCAGCATGAGATTCAAAAGTACTACGTTAACAACAAAGTCTAATTTAGTGTCCTTTTAAGAAAAAGTTAAAAATCGCTGGAAGATCCAGTGTTATTGGGTGTGACAAAGTAAATGAGTATCTGGCATTAATTTTCATTAGATATGGATAGTTTGCGACATTCAAAACTCTTATTTTAGAGAAATAGTCTCAAGTGAAACTGAAATAGTTCCACAAGTAATTGGATATCGTGAACTTATGAGGTAAACTAATAAAATATACCATTCATAGGTAGTTAGATGGAGAGATGAAATAGTTTTTTTTAGCTTAAAATAAAACTCTATTCAGAAAGGTTGAAATGATTGTATGCTAGTTTGAACAGGTAAGAGGTATAAGCAATGATTTGAAAATTCCATTTTGTGAGAAATTGGATATTATTATATGTCCTCCGTAGTTGGATTCCATTATCCATGTTCTTTCTTTAGACCTGAAAAAAGAAAAGCTAATTGATTTTATTCCCTCCTTTCCCATGTGTAGAAATACTTGTGATCTCTAAGGCAGTTCCTTCTGGAACTTCCCTCCTTCTTCCCCGAGCCAGCCCCAGTGGGTTCACCTTCACAGGCCCTGGGAATAAGATAAGAGATAAGATAAGTGACTTTCCCCCCACACTGGGACTTCTGTATGTCCCTAATATTTAGACATAAGCTAGCATATATTACTATGCATGTATATGTATACATAGAGACATATATGATTATGCACATTAAAGTCATTTGAATAGAGTTCATTTTCAGAAAAAAAATAAGATAATTGAATGATCCTATTTCATATTTATCACTGATTGTGACAAAGATGCAACCCTCATGCTCCTTCATAGCATCTGAAACAGCCCAGCATGCATCTGATGACAGCTACTGGGATTTCAACCACAGCCTTGGAACACACTAATTTCTTTATAATCCAGTTCTACATCAACTCCGGCAAAGTAGCAGCAGCCTATAATAATTACTACTGCTTTGCCCAATCAGAAAAAGAAAAATCTCTACAAATAAAATGTGTGCTGAACGTGGTTCCCATCCTTATCTCCACATGAAATGTATCCACAGAGTCTTGAGCGTGTTGAGGTATACTTGAATTGAAAAATTTCCTGTTGCTTTCTCTAGATAAACCATATATATATATTAAGTAATCCCTCTCAATATGCCTCATTTTCAAAAACCAATACATGTTTATAATTCTACCTCAGCTTTTCCCCACTATACACACTAGGTGTGTTTGCCTCTCATACACACACACACGCACACACACACACACACACACTAACTATTCAAAACACTTTAGGTGCAGTATGATATGTATTTATATTTTTGACCTAAATTTATTTCTTTCTGTTAATTTGTTATTAAAAATTAATGATAATTCAATGTAAATGCCTATTCATGAGTGTCAGTGCTTATATAAGATTGTTATAAATATATCACATTTATTCACTCCCTACTTTAAGGAGAAAAATCGACTCATCCACTCATGTTTGAGTGAATTTATCTGGTCTCTTGTAACATTGTTTTTCTTGACCACCATGTGGCATTATGACGTTGAAATAAATTAAAACATGTCATTATACATGACTCATAATTTCTCTCTTAAAATGGTGACTCACTAGGCATATGTATTAAGTCTTCAAAACTTCCACCAAACTGTATATAAAATGCACATTAAACAACCAATGTCAGCTAATAATATGAACAACATAAACTGATGAGCAAAAACAGATCCAGCGACAGTGAAGCATCGATCAGATGCTCAAACCTCAGAGAGAAGGTAGGGGAGGGTGGGGGTAAGGGGGAGAGATCAACCAAAGGACTTGTATGCATGCATATAAACACAACCAATGGACACAGACATCAGGGGGGTTGGGGGGCAATGTGGGGATAAGGACACATATGTAATACCTTAATCAATAAAGAAAAAAATAAAACCTCCCTAAGTCATATGCCCTAAAACTTATTCCTCCTGTTGCTTCCAATCATTCCACCAAAAAAAAACACCCTACAAACATTGAAACTTTAATACAATTAAATATTTCAATTAATCAGTAGTAATAACATTTGGTATGTATATTTTCATGGTTTTTCCTTACATATATAAAATTGTTAACCATACTTATGTAAATAAATTTTAAATACTCTGTTACTGTACTTAAAATAATCAGTACTTTAAATAACATTATTTCATATAGAAAATTAATCTACTTAGAAAACCTATTTCTTTAAGAATTAAAATTATCTTGTATTTGGAAATATTTTCTAACAGGGGATCTGGCATAGGTATATCATTATAAAGCACAAAATGAAATGAAATATTATTTTTAAGATAAGAGAGGACACGATAATTATTTATTATTATCAAATGGATGATTTAATTTACTAGTATGTTCCTAACTTTGCAAATAAGAAACCTTAGTCTATTTGACTTGTACTAGTTAACTCAGGCTTTTTGCGGAAAGAGTATATATAGAGTGTTTTCAACTCTATACTAGTATACTCTTTCCTATCTCCTGTTGTACATGGATATATGGCCTATTTTCAGTCTTTGCCATAACAAGTATATATATATATGACCTAATACACATTCGTAATTGTATTAGTGCAAATATATAATAGAGATATTTACCCTGGATGTAGTTTTACTACATAAAAAATATAAATGCACGTTCTTTTGCAAAATATTGTCAAATCTTTGGATATAGTTCTCCTATTTTGGGTTTTCTTGAGGAATGTATAAATGCATCTATTTAAAAAATGTTTTTAAAAGTGCACATTAGACAACCAACGTCAGCTAATAATAGCTCAGATTGATTGAGTGTTAAGTATTTTGCTAAGTACTTACAAGATTTTCTGGTATAAAAATTGGCAGTTCAATGAGAGAGAATGAAGAATAAATTAAAGCTCATCGGGGTTAGTTATTGACCTAAAGTCATATAACACACACATGTAGTTATAATTTTCATATAAAAAGGTTTAAGTTGCATACACAGATGAATCACAGTCAAACTGATCTGTAAATGTGTAAGACATTAACAATTAATATATTAAAAATGTTAGAGGAATGTAAAGATCAAATTATAAAGTAAAAGCTGTATTTCCTCTACCATCCCTAACACCAAATATAACTACTATATATATTTGCAGCAGATTATATGAATAGAAGAGATTTTTGCACTTATTTCAGTATGCATAGATTGATTTATTTAACCTTTGAAATAAGTGAACTGTTAGACTGGGTTTTTATTTTAATATATTATTTCCTAATTTATAGAATTTAATTTTTTTCTAATTGATTCCTTTGAATCGTTAGATTATAATTTCTAAAATTAGCTAAATGCTCACATATTGTCCCTCCTTCAAAGAATGTTCACTCTCATTTCTCTCTGTTTAGTTCTCTATATTCTCACTTAGCACAACTTCCACAGTCTCACTGAAGAACTTTGCAATCTCTTCTTAGATACGCTGTTCATAGTCTGCAATAACGAGCCCTGTGCATCCTTGATTGCAGACAAGACCTGGCTCTGTTTTGTGTCCATTTGTTTTACACTAATAATGTTTTTTTCTCCCAATCTCATCATTTCCAGAGGGAAGCAAAAAGTCCAATTCAGTACATCTTAGGGCATGTGTCATTATGCCCGCCTAAGGCTATTTTGCAAACAGGCAAACAAACTAACAAAAAGACTTAGTGCTCAATAGGGTGCTGGGATTCCCCTTCACAGCACAGCAGCCAGGAGAACTGCGAAGTGCTCCTCTCCCAAAGCCGGATTCAGCATGAACGGATGTGGGCCGTCATGGTGGTGACAATAGGGAATCCTCTTAGCACGCTGCTCTGTAGCGTTGGGCTTGAAGAGTCCTCATTCATCTGGATTCTGTTTTCCAACACTTTACGAAGTCGCCTAATTACATGCAGCTGAAGCTACATTGGAGATTTATTGGAAGTACAAGAGCAGATGATAGTTCTCTAAGAAGGATTAGGATCTTGGAAGAAATCTTTGTAATTAGAGATGGATCTGATAATATGATGACTTTTAAATTTCATTGGCAGGGCCCATTACTCTCATCTGCATGCTCTGTCCCAGAGTTGGTGAGTTTATTTCTGCAGTGCTGAATGGGAAAATATATCTTGGGAGAAAATAGTTTGTCTTTGAAAGAACAGCCATTAGTTCAAACGGAAACATCTGGGTAAATGCATGGCGGGAAAGGACAGGGAAAACAAACGGAAACGATGAAAGGGGAAGGTGTGCCGAGGAACACAGTGGAAGCAGTTGGGGGAGATGTTTTGATAAAGACACGCACAAGTTAAGGCCGAACAGTGATTTCTGACCTCTCACCCTTTGCTGCCAGAAAATAAACAGATAGGCTGTAGGAGAACCAATTAATTTCTTTTTGCTTTTTCTCTAATGAGACAGACCTGCTTGGGAAACAGAGCATGATGACTGGGAGAGCATGTTAAAACCCTTGTTGCTTTAGGCTGAATTTTCACTCTACACGTGCTGGATTCGGGTTTGGCAATCTAAGAGGAGATCCGCGCTCTAATTTCCATGGTAGTTCAAGTTCCAAGATAGCAAAACACAGGGAGTGCTGGAGACAGACCTTCCCACAGTTCCTCGGTTCCTGGGGCCCTTCGTGATTCAGTAACGTTTTCATAGCAGCCCTGAACCAAAACAAATGCTTAAGGATTCTGCTTCTTAAGTAGGTAAATACAAAAAAAAGTAACAGTAATAGTTTGTGGGTGTTCAAAGATGCCATTCTTTTTTCTCAAGAGTTAAAAATATCTCCTAGTGTCCCTGGAATTCAGTGCAGCACACCAAGGGGCTCATTTGGGAAAACAGGACTAAAGTAATTTTGCTCGTAATTTGTATTTAAAATTTGCTTGAAAATAAATCAGGATTTAAAATCTGTTATAACGACTTATGATAAAATTTTAGTTACGGAGCAGTTCTTAAAAGTCTTCTCTTTTTTGCCCAGCCAACAAGACTCAACCAATGAAACAATAGGTCACATTTGGATTCCCAGTCAGGGCACATGCCTGGGTTATGGGCTAGATCACTAGTGTGGGGCGTGCAGGAGGCAGCTGATCAATGATTCTCTCTCATCATTGATGTTTCTATCTCTCTCTCCCTCTCCTTTCTTCTCTGAAATAAATACAAATATATATATATTTAAGTCTTCTCTTTTTTTTCTATACTTACCAGAAGCAGGGGGGAAAGCTAGAGAGAGATTCCTGGCCCTTCATTTCTTTCCAGGATGTGTTTCATACTCATCCTCCCTGGACACGCAAAGCTCAAATGAACTTCTCTCAAGTTGAGTTTTAATGAAGAAAGATATTGCCAAAACCGGTTTGGCTCGGTGGATAGAGCGTCAGCCTGCGGACTGAAGGGTCCCAGGTTCGATTCCGGTCAAGGGCATGTACTTTGGTTGCAGGCACATCCCCAGTAGGAGATGTGCAGGTGGCAGCTGATCGATGTTTCTCTCTCGTTGATGTTTCTGGCTTTCTATCTCTCTCCCTTCCTCTCTGTAAAAAATCAATAAAATATATTTAAAAAAATAAAAAGAAAGATATCACTTGAAAATCCATAGAATTAAACAAAAGTTTTATCTTTACTTCAGAGGAGCACTTATTCAGCGGTTCTCAACCTGTGGGTCGCGACCCCTTTGGCGGTTGAACAACCCTTTCACAGGGGTCGCCTAAGACCACCCTGCATATCAGATATTTACATTATGATTCATAACAGTAGCAACATGACAGTTATGAAGTAGCAACGAAAATCATTTTATGGTTGGGTCACAACATGAGGAACTGTATTTAAAGGGCCAGAAGGCTGAGAACCACTGACTTATATGGTTATGATATAGGCAATGGGAAGTAAGCTTCACATAGTGTGTCGGAGATGCTAAGCATTTCCTTTAACACCATATACTTTTTCTTTAAGGTGGATGCAACCTCAACACCAGCATTTTTTTAAAATATATTTTATTGATGGCTTTTTAACAGAGAGGAAGGGAAAGGGATTGAGAGCTAGAAACATCGATGAGAGAGAAACATCGACCAGCTGCCTCCTGCACACCCACTACTGGGGATGTGCCCACAACCAAGGTACATGCCCTTCACCGGAATCAAACCTGGGACCCTTGAGTCCGCAGGCCGACGCTCTATCCACTGAGCCTAACCGGTTAGGGCTCAACACCAGTATTTTACTCATTAACAATTCAAACTGAACCTGGATCTATGCCAATAGCAACATCACAAAATGAAACAGATGGAGGGAGGTTGTGCAGTATCTGCTGTCATTGCCAAAGTAGTGCAGATGTTCGTGTCTTTACGTACTGCCTATATCTATCAACATATTCAAATGTGGTGGGAATGCTAGAGAGGCGCATGGATAAAGAGATCGTTTCTATATATGAATATCATTAACAGTTATTGATCTTTAAGGATTTGAAGTGATAAATGAATGAAATATTGCTAGAGATATTGAAATAGACAACTAACAAATATATGTATGGATCAATAGACAGACTGTGGTAGAGCATATTATAATTTTCATGGCCAAGAAATGTCAGTATGTCATATGTGAGAATGTCCATCAAACCCTAACCCCGCCCATTAACTTGCTGTGTGACCTTGGGCATCTTACTCACCTACCGATTTCTCAATAGCCTCCTGTGTAAAGAGAAGATCATAATACACTTCACTCTTAAGACTATTAGAAAGATTAAATTAGTAGATATATGTAAAAATGTAAATCAGTGTCTGGCAATGAGTAAGTGCCACAGATGCATTAGTTATTAACATTTTTATTCACTTAAAAAAGATTAATAAAGATTATGTATAAAATGCCAAAGATATAGAAGTGAATACTGTACTTACCCTAATTTTAGAAAATAAATAAAATAATATATTCACTTATTTATACTTAATGTATATAAAATTTTAAAGAAGTCATATTTTGCATCTTTTTTGCATTTCCTCTTTTATTTTTTATTCAAAACACTATATACATATGTATTATAGCAATATATATATATGTATATATATATATGTGTGTGTGTGTGTGTGTGCGTTAGATTTTAACTCAACATTATCAACTCAATCTTCAGAAAAAGCATGTAAGTACAGCCGCTGCTCCATTTACAGATACGGAAACACACATTAGATTTAGTGGTAGGTTTGAGATCTGTACTCAAACTATCTGGGGTTTGTTTTTTTTAAAATAACCACAATGTTATAATATAAACAACAAAATAAAATAAGCATTATATGTTACAGATCAAAGTTTAAAAATTAAAGTTTTTCTTTTTTCTGTGTTGTATATAATACTAGAGGCCTGGTCCACAAAATTCGTGCATGGAGCAGGGGGTGGGGGGGGGGGGTTCCCTCAACCCGGCCTGCACTCTATCCAATCTGGGACCCCTCGGGGGATATCCAACTGCCAGTTTAGGATCAGGCCTAAACCGGCAGTCAGACGTCCCTCTCACAATCCAACACTGCTGGCTCCTAACCACTCACCTGTCTGCCTGTCTGATTGCCCCTAACCACAACCCTGCTGGCCTAATCACCCCCAACTGCCCTCCCCTGCTGTCCTGATCACCCACAACTGCCCTCCCTTGCTAGCCTGATCATCCACAACTGCCCTCCCCTGCCATGACCCGCTTCCCTCCACCGGGACCCACCTCCTCCGCACAAACCATGGAACCTCCAGGCCTCACCGCGCAGAGCGGTCACTGGGCCCTGGGTCTGCTGTGCACGTGGCCATCTTGTGGCAGCCATCTTGTAGTGGCCATCTTGTGACGATGTTACGCGAGGGCGTGACACCACCGAGGCTTTTATTATATAGGATATTGAACCTGACTGTGTCCTTTTTTATTTTATTATTGATTTCATAGAGAGGGAGATAAAGAGACAGAAGCATCAATGATGAGAACGAATCATTGATTGGCTGTTTCCTGCACACCTCCTTCTGGGGACTGAGCCCACAACCTGGGCAAACCCTGGACCAAAATCAAACCTGGGACCCTTCAGTCCATAGGACAAGGCTCTGTCCACGCAGCCAAACTGACTAGGGCAAACCTTACTTTGTCTTAATAACAAATAATATTTTCCATTGAAAAGAGATTGCTTTCCTTTAACTTGTGAATAAAATAACCACAATAAAATAAAATAAAATAAAATAAAAATGAATGTAGAAAAATAAGACAAGGTAACTTTTTTCTGTATTGTAACAAAGTAGACAATGTAGTGTGTAAATTAAAAAAAAATTCTTTTTGTTCTGTTTTTGATAACTATTACGATCATTTTGGAAGAATATAGATTTTTTTAAATTTTCTTGAGAAACTACAGGCCTGATGCATGAATTCATGCATGGGTGGGGTCCAGCCGGCCCACCCCAATGGGGGCCCATTGGGACAGGCCTGTAGCGGAAGGGGCTGTGGTTGGTGAGGGGTGTTGGGGGCCAATCAGGGGCTGGGCCACTTGGGGCGTGGGGGGAGGCGATCAGGGCCCAGATCAGGCTGGTTGGCTGCTGAAGTACACATCATAGCCACTGGTCGTTCTTGTAGTTCTGGTTGTTCTGCAGTTCAGGTTGCTGGGCTTTTATATATATATATAAAATTGGTTTACAATACATTACACATATTTAAAGTGACAAATATGATATAGTTTGACAACTGTATATACCCATGGAAACATCACACTGATCAAGATAATGAACCCATCCATCACTTCCTCAACAAGACTTTTGATCTCATGTAAACATTAATCTGCTGTCTGTGACTACAAATCCATTCCCGTTCTTTAGACTTTATGGCTGAGAATGTAGGCTATCTTGCTGAATGTGAACTTGAGAAGAATGCACTATATTCTGATGTTGCTGAATGAAGTCTATAGGTGTCAATTATGTCCAGTTGATTGATGGTGTTTTCAGTTCAATTATATCCTTACTGAGTTTCTGCCTGATAGATCTGCCCATTTCTGATAGAGGCGCTGACGTCTTCAACACTGATAGTGAATTCAACTCTTCCTGCAGTTGTATTAGCTTTTGCCTCATAAAGTTGCCACTGTTATTAAGGATTGTTATGTCTGCTTGGAGAATTGAGCCCTTTATCATCATGTAATTTCTTCTTTATCCCGAGTAACTTTCCTTGGGATTGAAGGAAGTCTGCTCTGCCTGAATTAACATAGCCACTCTTGCTTTACTTTGCTTAATGTTCGGAAAGTATATGTTTCTCCTTTCACTGACTTTTAATCTATATGTGCCATATTTAAACTGGGTTTCTTGCAGACAACACAGAGTTGGGTCATGCTTTTTCATCTAGTCTGACAATCTCTGCCTTTTCATTGTAGTATTTAGACCATTGAGGTTCAAAGTGATTATTGGCATAGCTGGACCAATATCTACCCTATGCATTATGACTTCCTATTTGTTGCATTTGTTCTTTAAAAAGATTTATCCAAAGAACAGTGATTGTGAATCTTCCTTTCTATTTTATTATAGGTGCTCAGTACCACGGGGTTTTGGGGAGTTTTTTGTTTTGTTTTTAAGTACTGCTTTAGCTGTTCCCCACAGATTCCAATACATTGAGTTTCATTTTCATTAAACTCAAAAGACTTCCCAGGTTCCCTTTGTACCTCTTTTTCTATTTAGTTTTCGTGCATTTGGAACTTTTCCAGCTCTCTATTTCTGTTATTGATTTTCAACTTATTTCCATGTGGTCAAAGAATCTATTTTGCATGACTTGAATCATTGTAAATTTATAGAAACTTATTTTGTTGCCTGCAGTGCGGTTTATCTTGGAAAGAGCTCAGTGTGCACTTGAAAAGAACCTGTAATCTACTGTTGTTAGTTTGAGTGTTCTATAAATGTCAGTCAGGTCAAATCTAGGCAGTGCTGTTTAAGTCTGTTCTAACTGTGATGATCGTCTATTTGCTCCATCAATTGTATAGAAAGTTACATTAAAAATCTCCAGTATGATTGTGGGTTTGTTTCCTCCCCCTTGCAGTTCCAGAACATTCTGTTTCCTATATTTCAAAGCTCCGTTATTAGGTTCATAAATGTTTAACACAGTTATGTTCTCTTTATGAACTGACCAGTTCATGATTATAACATGAGATTCTGCATTCATTTTAATATTCTTTGCTTTGAAACGTATATGTCTATATTGATAAATCAGTTTCATTGCAGTAAAGAGATAGCAGACTTTTCCTCTGCTTCTACAGCAACCTTTTATTACCCTTTCTCACAAAGTTCGGAGGCATTATGACTTTGGGAAACAAAGATTGATTGTACCCGTCACAGACAGAATGAGAAATTGCATGAGTCTTTCTGCCATGTATGAGGCTGAGACATGGAATTAGCCCTTGTGATGGCTGGAGGGCTGAAAGGCACTGTAATACTGCAATTAGCTATAATCCAAAAATATGGAAGCAGTAAGGTATTGAACAACAGCAACACAACAATTCTTTCACTCTCCCGCATATTTCATTCATTTAAAAAGGGAATTAACTTTGTAATCCTTTAAACAATAAAACAAAATTTAAAAAAAAATATTAATTGAAAAAAATAAATAAGTAAAAAGGGAATTAAATACTTATTTACTGCTCATGCAGTCCATATTCAGGTGTATGTATGTGTTTATTTAAAAACTACCCTTATGTTTTCCAAAGGTTCTTTTTAAAAGTATTTTTTAATCATGAAAGTAAGGACATCTATTTTTTTTCTTATTTCTTCAAAATTTGAAAGCTATTTTAATGCTGTATTTAATGACAGCACCTGCCTAAATTTAGCTATGATATGAGGAAGTTTGCTGGTGTGAGGATCAGAATAAGTTTGGTTTGGCTGTTAACCAGCCCAACACCATATGCTTATGAATAGTCTAACCTCTGTAAGCATGATTTTTCTAGCAGGTGAAGTTAAGTACCAAGCTAGGTGAATTTTAGGGTCTCTTTTCATTCAAGCTTTATTCTATAGTTACCAGGGTGCTTGATCCAAAAGTATTTATTTTTTACATGTTTGTGTCTATCATACTAAATACAAGGTAGAATGAAATTTTATTATTTAGTTACTAGAGGCCCATTTCAGGAAGATTCCTGCAAGAATAGGGCTTCCTTGGGCCTATTCCTGTAAGAATAGGGTTTCCTGCAGCTGGAGCAAAGCAGAGAAGGGAGCGAAGCCCGCCCGTCTCCACTGCCTCTCTCCCTCCCATCTCTGCTGCCTCGGCTCTGCTCCCATATTCACTGCCTCAGCTCTGCTCCTGTATCCACTGCCTCAGGACACTCCATTGATGGTGGAGCGGAGAGGCTGGATCAGCGCCAGAGTAGGCGGATCATGCCTCGCCACTGGCCCTCGCGGCCCCCGGCCGGGTCCGCAGCGGTGGTGGAGCGGCGAGGCTGGATTGGCAAGGCTGGATCAGCCGCCAGAGTGGGCAGATTGTGCCTTGCTGCTCGCCCCCACAGCCCCCTCCAGGTGACAGGCCTGGACACTCCAGCAGCTACCTCTCCCGCCCACTACCTCTCCTGCCACCTGCCTGGCCAACAGGCCTGGACACTTCAGCGGCAGGGCTTCGGGGACTGGTCGCGGCCATCTTGTGGCTATAGGCACCGCCATCTTTATGACAGAGTGATGATGTGATGGTTAATTTGCATATTACTCTTTTATTAGATAGGTTTACTCTACACAGAAAATAATCTAGTTTGTAAAAACATTGTCTTCATATAAAAAATGAAGTTTAATCAATGCTTGACAATGTACATGAGTGACTGTAACTGGATCTTTGGCTGAATATAAAGAATTCTTCTCTATTCAGTCCATACTCTAAGAGAATGGGCAATAAATGTAGGCTTAATATTCATGGGTTCTATACAATTTCTTACCTGAAAAATTCTCCCTCTGATTATTTCACTGTGTCAATATCTAAAGCTGGAAAACCTGAAATGCTTACCTGTGAAAATTATATGTCACTATTCCACAAAAATGTGTAATGTTTACATTTTGTAGCCATCCCAAGAAATAATAAATTTGTATGCTAGTATAGAAACTTTGAACATAATTCTCTTATTAATATTCTTAAAGTAAACTAGCAATATTATTTGTTTTATTGAATATGTTTATTAAAATTATTACTCTTCTAGCCTGCCCCCACAATTGGGGGTGGGGAGTGGACATATGTTATACTTTAAACAACAAATATTTTTTTAAAATATATTTCTTTATTGATTTCAGAAAAGAAGGAAGAGGGAGAGAGATAGAAACATCAATGATGAGAGAGAATCACTGATCGGCTGCCCCCTTCCAGGCCCCCCACTGGGGATTGAGCCTGCAACCCAGGCATGTGCCCCCAGCTAGAATCGAACCCAGGACCCTTCAGTCCACAGGCCGACGCTCTATCCACTGAACCAAACCAGCCAGGGCCCAACAACAAATATTTTTTAGAAATAAATAAAATAAAAGTATTACTGTGCTAAAAACAATAGCATTAAGTTTACTATCTTAATTTAGTGGCTTTAAGTATATTCACATTGCTTTGCCACGGTCTCTTGAACTTCAACATGGTTCTTTTATTAACAAATACAGAACCAATTTTACTCCTTTTTCCCCCAAAGAAATATGTTCCAGACAAACCACATATATATTCCTCATACAATTTTCATCTTTATATTAAATATATTTCAAATTCACATTGTAGGTCTTAGCTCATGTCTCTGTAATTTTGTCTTTGGCCATCCTGCTCTTAGAGGGTATCATCTATTTCCTAGTTGATGCTTCAAGAGTAAAAGTGATCTAGAGTCAGGTGACCTGTTAGTGATTAATAACTTTACCATCATCTCTGCGATCCTCAATAATTGACTTAATGGTGATTGCTTTAGTTTGTCCAATGGGAAAAAAAATTAAATTCCTTTTAAGAGATTTGTAATTATATTAAACTAGAGGCCTGCTGCATGAATTCATGCGCAGGTGGGGGCCAGCAAGGGAAGGGGCTGTGGGCAGTTGGCCAGCTGCCCCTGTCCCTGATCGGGGTGTTAGGGGCCAATTGGGGGCCGGGCCGGCTGGCGAAGGGGAGGCCGATCAGGGCCCAGATCAGGTTGGTTGGCTGCCGGAGTGCACATCATAGCCACCAGTCATTCTGACCTTCCACCATTTCGGTCACTGGGCTTTTATATATATAGATTAGCTAAAGCATAGTGCAATATACTAAAATATACCCTTTCCTCTTGCTTTTGGCCTTCTTACTTGTATGTGAGCATTCAGTATCTGTCTGTGATGGGTACCTTTGGATTTGATTGTGTACCCTGCTGGGAATATGTGCTCACTGTGAATAATGTAGAATGAGGTCAGGAGGAGGAAGGAAACACAAGGCTCATGGGAAATGACCCATTCCTCCTTGTGTGAGTGTCACCCTCTGTAACACATCCTGTCTTTTTATTGAGCTAAGAATTCACAACACCGGGAGACTGACATTTTTATATTCTTTGAAATGCCTAGAGACACTCAGAAAGTTTCAATTCTGAAAATGTATTCTAATAAAGGCCCTTTTCCTAAAACATTAAAAATTTTGCCAAGTTCATGACATTTTAACCAAGAAAAAAAAAATTTGCTGCAGAAAGCTCTTTACTTTTGAGATTAATTTTGAAATTCATAACAAGTGAAGATTCACCGTTCAGTTTTTAAATAGAATATATTTTTTATTTTTTAATCTTTATTATTGAAAGTATTACGTATATCCGCCTTTATCACCATTGACACTATCTAGCCCCTGCCCTTGAAATAATATTTTATATTAAAAGATGATACAACTCTTTTCCTCTAAGTCTTCAAAACCTTTTTTTAGAGTAGTCCATGAATTGATGGAAAAATTTTGTCTAATAAAAAGCAAATAATATTTTTACATCCTCCCTGTGCAGAAACAAAGGTTATTTCAGAGATGATGGGAATTGGGAATGAAATTCATGGCCTCAGCGACACTACTCCAAGTAGTAGACTATCTCACCTTTTCAAGTGACCCACAAGCCTAATACCACTGAAATGTATTTCACAACTTTATGACATTCTAAATTCACTGTCTTATTGATGGTTCTTTATATAAATTTCCATGTGGTTTATAAAGCTTTTAGGAATACATTTTTAAAAATGTTTCAGAGATACAGAAACCATTACACATTCTTTCAGAGTATTCTTGAACAGATTAATGAACTTGATTTTTTACATTAGCTTAATGATTTTCTATTTTTGTTGCACTTGTCAGCTTCACTGTTTTTTCTACACTCACAGTTGATAAAAAAGGTTAAGTACATTTTTATCTCTTGGCAACAAATATAACCATATTTATAATTTGCTAAATAAAAAGTGCATAGTGAGCATTTTCTCGCCAACATACAAACTACTAATTACTGAGTAAGTGTCATTATTTATCAGTCCTTTATTTTTAATTGACCTTTTAAAATTAATTTTGTCTTATTTTGAAAACTTTTGAAGAAATTGCTAGATATGCACAGATAAAATTGCTTTATAATAATTTCTGGCGATATATGCACAATATATTTGTGTCATCACCTAATATCACCTAAATTATTTCTTTCCAATAACTTATATTCTTGTGTTTGAACTTTGTTCAATGAACAAATGTCTTAGCTTGCATCAAAGTAGTTTTAATAGGATATCATTGATTTTCAGTGAAATAGAAGTATGTTAGATCCCAATGACCATTTAAATATTTCATTTAATGTTTATTAATGCACAAGGTATTAAAAAATGCAACCATTTTCATTTTTAAGTATGCTGCACTTCTATTATTCATTTCTGTGTTACTTCTATGCACCAATTCAAAAGATACTGCAGCTCTGTCAGTGTGGCTCAGTGATTGAACATTGACCCATGAACCAAGAGGTCATGGTTTGATTCCCAGTCAGGGCACATGTCCGGGATACAAGCTTGATCACTAGTAGGGGATGTGCAGGAAGCAGGTGATCAATGATTCTCTCTCATCATTGATGTTTCTATTGCTCTCTTCCTCACCCTTCTGCTCTCTGAAATCAATAAAAACAAAAAAGATACTGAAGACCTTTCAATTGAAAGGGCATCAAAATGCAGTCCGTTGCAGCTTTGAATTAATTATCGCTATTTTTATAATGTATAAAGAACCTGCATCAAGTGCTGTAACCTTGATCTTACAATCAGTGCCATATCATCTTGCATCAAAGTGCCAGATGCTGTCAATTTGCAGTTTACATGTTTAAATAAAATACTAATCTAAAATATGCCTTCATAAAATTAGAAAGAAAATGTGATTGCCTAGCTTATCACTGTTGAATGATAAAAAGGAACTGACAAGTTACTATGAAGATTATGATAGAATTTTTGAAATTGTATCTTTTTTGATGAAAGAAAGTATTACAGATGCCTCCTTCCCCTTGCCCCCATTGACCCCCTCCAATCTGCTCCTGCCCCCTCCCAAGGTCTTATTCACACCATTGTCTGAATTTATGAATATAAGTTCA
>NW_006297021.1:2192864-2197138 GCF_000327345.1 Myotis davidii | reverse complement strand
GCATGCTTCAATGCCTCTGGATCTGTTTTGTTCCCCAGTTCATTTTATTCACTGGATTGCACAGATAAGTAAGATCATGTGACACTTGTGTTTCTCGGACTGGCTTATTTTGCTTAGCATAATACTCTCCAGGTCTCTCCCTGCTGTCTCAAAGGGTAAGAGGTCCTTCTTTTTTACAGCTGCATAGTATCCCATCATGTAAATGTACCACATCTTTTGTTTCGCCTCATCTACGTTTGGGTACTTGGGCTGTTTCTAGATATCAGCACCATAAATAGTGCTGCTATGAACATAGGGGTGCTTATATTCTTTCTGGTTGGTGCTTTGGGTTTCTTAGGGTATCTTCCTAGAAGTTGGACCACTGAGTCAAATAGCAGTCACATTTTTAATTTGTAAAAATAATCTATTGCTTTGAATTAAATAGGAATACATTTATTCAAGAGATATAAAAATATACATTTATAGTTGTTGGAAAATAAGTTTTAAATTATTACTTTACAGAAAGTGTCTTTTTTCCTGAAATAAGAAAAGTGAGGCTAAGTGACTAAACAAGAGAGAGAAAAAATCAAGATATGCTGAGCAATTAAAAAATATGTGATCTTAAAAATGTGCTCTTAAAATGAATACAGAAAAAGTCCACTTAAATTCAATCCATGACAAATCTCCCACTAAGCTTATTAGTTAAAGGAGACCTGGTTTCATAAAAATGGTTTGAAAGGTTTGATCAAAAATGGGGAAAATTAGAAAGGATAAAGTAACAATTCAAAATGATGGAGCTGGCCAAAATAGAAGTTAAAATTCACAATCATTTTTTGTTTGTTTCTTTATTTGGTAATTCCTGTTTTTTGTTGTTGTTTTTTTCTCTATTCATGCTTCCTTACAAATTTTTAGGGCGCAGATTCATTTCTACCGACTCTGTTTCTATGCCCTGATTCCAATCCCACCGCTAAGACTCAGTGTTTCTGAGGTTTCATATCATTATTGATGCCTAATTAACTCACATTGATAAGCACTAACAGTTTTCGTATCACTTGCTTCAATGAGCGAGAACAAAGGTTCAGTGCATGTCAGCCTTGAGTCCTTTCCGCTCAGGAGGACTACTCAAACATATTCACATCCTGTTGGCCTGATGATTAAAGTTCTATTTTTTTTCCTTTTTAGCTAAATTTATAAATTTTTAACTAAGTTTATGTATTTATGAGTGAGGACATGTCCATGGCCCAAATGAGCACATTTTGCAGGAAATATACTCTGGCCTTCATTAGAAGAGCTGGCGTTGACAGTTATTTTTGGTGGCACAGAAAAATGGTGCCCTGAGGAGTCTATTCTTATTTGTTACGGATTAATGCTGGCTCATGGGTGACTGACGCCACATTTAAAAATAAAAAGTGATGCCTGGCCTGTGTGGCTCAGTGGTTGAGTTTCGACCCATGAAGCAAAAGGTTGCTGGTTCAATTCCCAGTCAGAGCACATGCCTGGATGGTGGGCTTGGTCCCCAGTAGAGAACATGCAGGAGGCAGCTGATCAATGAATCTCTCTCATCATTGGTGTTTCTGTCTCTCTCCCTCTCCCTTGCTCTCTGAAATCAATAAAAATACATTTTTAAAAAATAATAAAATGAAAAGTAAAATTTGAATTGGTCACCTTTTATTTGGGGGAGGCTTTTTCCACCCAAAGGACACAGCATACTTGAGGCATATGTATCATCCCCTCACACACCAAAACACATACAAACAAACACACCGTACAGATACTGGTGAGTAACATTTATCTTTACCTTGAATACATCAATAATTCATAGGATCTACAGGCTTCATTAACTTCTTTAGGAAACTACATATACTATTTTAGATGGTGATAAAAGACATTTGCATAGGTGGAACAAATAAGCAAAACAAAATACCTTGAGTTACCATTATAATTCCAGTGCAAGCCCATCCCCTTCTCCGCCTTTTTATTTAATCGCTCTGTGATCAGCTCACATATGTAGAGTATGTTTGTTTACTGTTTTTATTGTCTCTCTTTTCAAAGTAGAATTTGAGCTCCAAGAAGGCAGGGGACTCTCTGTTGTTCATGACTCTCTCTCTAGTGCCTATAACAACAGTTCCTGAGCACACAAGAAGCTCAATCCTAATGTATTAAGTGTATGAGCAAACAGCTGCATTTTTAAAGTTTTGCTTTCTACTTAGACTCTGAGGAAGTGTCATGGCTACTATCAATCAATGACATATGGCACTTAGCTCAGTCAGATTGAACTGTGTAGAATCATCCGCTGTTGTTTGTGATACAAATATATGTAAACTCACTGGCTGGCGTGGCTCAGTGGTTGAGCCTCAGCCTGTGAACCAGGGGGTCACAATTCCAGGTCAGGGCATATGCCCAGTTTGCAGGCTCAAGCCCAAGTGCGGGGTGTGCAAGAGGCAGCTGATAGATGATTCTCTCTCATCATTGATGTTTCTATCTCTCTCTCTTTCCATTCCATTCCAAAAATCAATAAAACTACATTTTTTTAAAAAAAATATGTAAACAGAAGTCCTCTCCACAAGGACTGTAAAAGTTATCAGGAGACCACCAAGTTACAGGACAGCAAATGCCACCGCTGCAATGTGGATGACAGAGAACAGATACAAACATGAAATTCGGAAAGGACAGGCAGACTCTCCTGAATGCCAATACCAGTTCCCAGTACCTTGGACTGTTTGGGTTGGAATTCTTTTTTAATCTCCAAATAAATATTGGGGTTTTTTGTTGTTGTTTTTTACCAGACTTCACATTACCCATGAGAGAATATTCAACACAGAAGCAAATCCCCTATGTTTCCGCCATTGGTTCATTCTTGCAAGAAATGATGGTCTGAGAACATCCCTTCTAGCTCAGTTAACCATCTCTCACTTTTCCTCTTGCTTGGTGAACCAGAGCTGCTTACCCCAATCCCCAGCAACTTTTCACCAACAAGTAGGAGTGGATTTGCATATAATTCCTATATTGTTCTGAGGGAACAGTCTGCATACACACATTGTTAGACACTCTCCATTTCCTCTTGGGTAAATTGTTTCTGAGCTGTAATCCTTTTATTGCATTCAGTGGCTGGTAGGTAAAGCAGCGGAATTAAGTGGAGAACAGAGCATTAGCGAGATGTAATTTGAAACAGGACACCTGGGATCCCCCTTATGGGGTCTGCTGGTGAGTCACTGCAGTGTGTAGGCAACGGTAAGAACAGGGAAATGTAATAGAATCGGCATTATTCTGGGCACCAGGCCTCAGGAAGTTAATATTCAATTCCATCTTGTCAGCATTGTTCTTCATTTTTGCATTTATGTGTTAATGCTTTGCAAAAGTTATGTGTAGTTGGGTGATATTATGCATTATTTTTTGTTCTTGGGAATGCTTAAAAGTGTATATGTGTTTAAAAGTGCTGAGTTGCAAGTTTTAGTTAAATACTACCTTTTTATTTTTTCCCCTTTACTAACTAAATCAACTCATTCAAACAATTTTCTGAGCAACTACAGTAGGCCGGGCACTAATTAGATACTAAATCCTATCTAGACGTCAGGGGATAAATAAAATAAAATACAGGAATGTGTGCTCATGTAAAATTGCATAGTGTGGTGTTAACGGGAATTTCTAGAGAACCCCTGTGTTTGGGAGGTCCTGTCAGAAAATGCCCTTCTGGCAGGGGGCGGGGGCGGGGGCAGTCAGGCCTGAATGACAAGGATGAGCCAGGATCCTGTGGAGCTAGGAGAAGCTTTCTAGGCAGAGAGCCCTAAGGTAGGAACTGGCCCCTGCACTTTGGACCATGGAAGAAAGGCAGGGTGACTATAGTGTGGTGACAATGGTGACCCTAGTGGTTAGGTCTGTGAGTGGTGAGAGAGTATTTGGATGGAGAGCAAAGTCCAGATCATGTAGAGTATTGTGGTCTCATTTTTTATTGTCTTTAAAATGTAAGCCTGTAGAATTTTCAAGCCCTTCTTGCTGTAAATCCATGAAGGTGTGGCCACAGTTGGAATTGTTAGGGTTTCGGTAATCTCAATGTCCTCTTTATTTTAGTGAAGGGGATTATCCTGAATGGTAGCTCTGATAGCAAGATCCATAGTGACCCCAACTTAGAAGGGAATTTAAATTTCTGATGTATCGTGCTCATGAGAACACAAAAACAAACACCTAAAACAAAACAACAAATTAGAGAGAATTAAGTAAAATATCACAAGTTCAAGTAGACTTTACCTGTCTTGTCTGACAATACTACAACAGATAATGCTATAAGGAGATTATAT
>NW_006297021.1:2191923-2192751 GCF_000327345.1 Myotis davidii | reverse complement strand
GGAGGGAGGGAGGGAGGGAGAGCAAAGGTAGATTTGATACATTCTTTGAGCTGGGAGTTGAGACATAAGATATATACAAGACTGATCTTTGTCTTGACTGTTTCCTTAGATATTCCAGGCAGGACAAAACTATTGGGGGGAGGGGGGCACCTAGGAGAATCTTACGCTCCATGGGACAATTTGCCTGATTCTAAAATGGGGGAGGTAGATATAGAGTCTAAGTCACTGCCGAATTGAATTAAAAGAAAAAAACTCTTCTATGTAGCAGAAAGCAGTAATTTTCCAACAACTAAATCAGAGGTTTCATAATATGGATGTGACTTAGTTTCTGTGAATTTTTATTCTTTGTTAAATGTTTCTTTATTTCTCATTTTGTGCATTGTTCTTACTTTAAAACAAACAAACAAAAAACCTAGGAACTCCTAACATGCCAATTGACTTTAGACAAATTCTCTGAACATTCTAAACGTCCTGACAATGATCTAGGTCCTACCATTTTAAAAACAAAGAAAAATGTTAAATACAATATATTTTAAAAGGTTCAGCAAACTTCAGATCATGCCCTAGCTGGTTTTGGTCAGTGGATAGAGTGTCGACCTGCAGACTAAAGGGTTCCAGGTTCCATTCCAGTCAAGGGCACGTACCTTGGTTGCAGGTTCCTCCCTGGCCTGGGTCCTGGTGGGGATCATGCAAGAGGCAACCAGTAGATGTGTTTCTCTCACATAGATGTGTCTCTCTGTCTTTCCCTGTCTCTTCCACTCTCCGTAAAAATCAATGGAAAACTATCCTCAGGTGAGGGTTAACAACAAAAACAGGGGTTTTTTTTGT
>NW_006297021.1:2177939-2191805 GCF_000327345.1 Myotis davidii | reverse complement strand
GGAAGGAAGGAAGGAAGGAAGGAAGGAAGGAAGGAAGGAAGGAAGGAAGGAAGAAAGAAAGAAAGAAAGAAAGAAAGAAAGAAAGAAAGAAAGAAAGAAAGAAAGAAAGAGAAAGCTTCAAATCATCAAGCTAAAAGAACCAAAGGAATGGCTAGAGAAAGATGGAAAGGCAGGAATCTGTTTGGATGCAGGTTTGTCCAGATTGTCTGCTTTGGATGCAGAAAACATCACATTTTAGATAAAATAAAGTGATATACAAAACATTTTTTGAATGGCAACTAGCATAAAGTATCAAAAACATATACTGTTAGGTTTTCAGCATTCAGCTCTTTATCACTCCATGAGTGTAATGTGTATGCACATTTTATTGTGAACTCTAAATACTAAATTATGCAAAAGGGATTCAAAAGTGTTTTTGCTTAGCCATGTCCTCTTGGTTCACTGTTATCTATAACACATCTTTACAAGGTCCTCAAGTTCTATTGCAAGTATTTTGTTTGTGCCTGAGATATGGATATCCCTCTGTATAAGCCTACCTTTAAAGTGTATATTAAACCTCGTCTGTTTTTGTTTATACACGTATTGCTTTAGATGTAGATTTAAAAATAAATGGAAAAAAATAAAACTTCTCTGAAAGAGAAATCCCCATCTATAATTTAATCATTATCTTCTTGTATTGTATTTAAGCCTAGACAAATTGGAAAGAACAGTTCTTTCTTAATAGTGCATGATCCAGCCTCTGAGGGATACATGACAGGAGCTTAAGTCTAAATTCATTTGTATTTGACCAAGCAAAACGCGGAGTATTCTGCTCTGTTTTTTTTTAAATTATGAGATTCAACGTTGGAGTCTAACCTGTGTGTTGTTGTTGTTTTCAGACATAGCAAACTAACACTCATTTGTTTAACTCACCTTGTGTTAGATGGAGATGAAAAAAAGTTCTACTTTCATAAAGACCTCATGAATTCTTTTTAAATTAACATTTATTCTCATAATTAAAGTTTTAAAATAGTATCTCATAATTATATACACACAGAAGGTTATGCAACTAATATGATTTAATACTTGGAAAATAAATGATATAATATCTCTGCATCTGATTTCTGTTAATTAGACATGCTCTCAGTACTTGTGGGAAATTTAGGCCAATCACACTAAAGCATAAAGTATGTATCTATTCTCAGAAAATTAAAGTGTGAAAGATATCAGGACATGGTGTTTTAGAGGCCAGCAATACCAGGACTGCAATACCAGCAATACCAGCTATCTCAGTACATGGGCAGAAAGAGCAAAAAAAAATTTGTGCTATAAAAATATTAATCTGGCTTTTCTATTGACTAAAAACTAGCAGAAGGTGAGAGACGGAGAGACCAGAAAGATAAATTAAGGTAAAATGTATTTTTTTTTTTAGGTAACCTGTGTTGCAAGTTATAGGAATGATTAAAAAAACAGTAGAGAACAGCTTATTGAAAATGGGTAGGAGAAGGTAACCCCACTGATTGGGGTTGGCCATTTTGGAGAGGAATGGGGAAATGATGAGGAGAACATCATCTCTGGGGTGTAATACTGTGGAGGGAAATGATCAAGAATAAACTGTGAAGGCATGATGATGGGAGGAAAAGTGAAGGGAGGAATGTCACCAACAGAGGTGGAGCTGGAATAGTCAGGGACTAAAAGGTGGAGAGTAAAATTCCAGGAAGGATAAAAGAGTAACAGTCTCCATTCACTGTAATCAGCCTTATATTTTTTTAAAGGATGTGCATATTCAGCCACTTTTTCCAAATTATTTTGATAGCAAAATATCAATAAATATATTATTTTGATTTATGTTTATATAAACTATGGAAATTGGAAGATCTAGCTACCAGGGGATTACTAGCAAATTTGAAATTTTAACTGATTCTCGGGATGTTTTGCAAGCCATATAAATTCAACTTGCAACTACTAGAAACAAAATCAAAATAGCTTATAGTGTAAGAGTCCTAAAGCCCAGCTCAGTTTATCACACTTCAGCCCATGGGTGACTATGCTTTTAGACCGGACACATCCCTGTTAGACTCACATGATTTTCCTTTTAACAATTCCAGCAGAAAAAATATATATTGTTTTCAACATCCACATAACAAACCTGCTTTAAAAACTACCGTAAAAACACCGCAGCTTGAAGAAGACATTTATTATATCTTACAATTTTGTACCTCATAAATTTGGGCCAGGATTACCGGAAATAGCTCCTATTCTGAGTGGTGCTAACAGAGCTTTTTCTGGCACATTCAGCTAAATGATCACCTGGTGTGGGTGATCCCACATGGCTCTCTTGTGAGGATGGTGAGAAGAGCTGGCTCAGATGGGGTGCTGTCAACAGGGGTGCTTTCATGTGGAATACCCATGATGTGGGAACTGCCTCCCAGAGCAATGGCCTCAGGGTAGGTGACCTTTTATGCTCACTCACAGCCCTTGGAGGGCATTGAAAAAGCTCTCAGTCCTCTTAAAACCTAGTCCTAACGTTGGGGTAGCATAACCTCTGCCATTTTCTATTATTGGTCCAGCAAGCCACTAAGGCCCGCCTTGAGTAGAATGAAAATTAAATTACATTCTCAATGCGGGGGCGTGCCCAAGTATTTGCAAATGTCTGAAATATACAATACTTGCAAAAATCATTGTTTCTTCCTCTGTGATATCCTCACACATGTATAGGGAGGGCATAGGTGATTCACCTGTAGATCCTAAAAAATGGAAGGGGAGAGGAAAGTGCCAATTAGAAAAACAAAGTTATAATAATAGGCATCCTGCGTAAACAGACTGCCTGAGAACATTGTCAAACAATCTATCTCCTAAAAGCATTTGGTAAATATATAGTAAGTTCTTTCTTTTTTTCCACATCTGACAATCCCATGTGATTAATTTTGCATGTGCATTTGTCTGTTTTCTCAGAAAGAAACAAAATTTTCACTGGCTTTTTGCGATAGGAACTTTTAAATTAAAGGCAGCGGTGACATATTTAATTAGAAGTTCTTGGATGTACATGACTGACCAACCAATGAAAACTATTTCCTAAGGACCAAGAATTAACGAGAAAGAAATGGAAATACAATGGTTATGAAGAAAGTGGCACTGTGGTTTGACATTTATAATGGATTAGGTGTTAATTTTTCCTCTTCTATATGTTGCTTTAATAAGATTTGTCAGACTACAGTACAATTTATCTTGCTGCACATTTCTCTTACAAATGATGGATCACTGCACATTACAAGCCAAATTTTCAAATAAAATGAAGAAGAGACTTGCTCCCAGCAATAGATGCATCTGAAATAAGGGCATTTGTGTGATTATCACCATGACACCTATGCCTCACTTTTCTTTCAAAAATATTTATGTAATTATGGCTAGGCTACCAGTAAGATGTCTTAGGCATTTTGTTTTGTTTTTCATTTGTGCTGGTAGTTCCTTTTAAAGCAGGTGCTGTTTCTACCTCTTACTCTTCTTTATTTTCCCACCTTCTTTCTTCTCTACTCTTGTGTATCTTTATTGCTCACCAAGAAGCTCTCTCGCCCGCCCTTCCCTCGTTCTCACCTCTGTCCTTGTGCCCCTTTCCTTCTTGTTCTATATCACCTTCTGTCTCTATTTCTCTTCCTGTCTCTCATGTACATTGGTCTATTTATGCCAAACAAAAGAGATCCTAACATTATAGTTTATATAGGACATACTCAGTAGATTCAGTGGACTTTATGGAGTCAATGTAGATGAAGAATATGGTCCAAGAGGACAGGATGTGGTGGGTCTAGTGAATGAGGCTAAAGCCAAATGAACCAGAGACAGTGCGGGTTTAAGTTACAGTACTCTGAGATAACATATCTTGGGGCCTAAGTTAATCAACATTACCAACGTTTATAACCTGACCCATCGCTGTCTCTGAGATTAGGTATCAATCCTCTATCCTCTCCTTCCTACTCCTCAAATAAACCTGCCATCCTGGTTGCCCATTAGGAAACAGCACAGTTTTCACCTCGTGAATAATCCCAGTCTACTACTTTGTAACAAACATAAGGGCAAAAGAGTTAGTTTTTCAGCTCTATAGACATATTAAGTCTAGGTTTCTATGAAAATTACTTTGTATGACTCTAGGTGAAAAGAGTGAATTTGGAATATTGTTTTTACATTTTGAGAAATAAAAACTCAGCAAATCCTTTTCCTAGGAAAACTTAAAAATCTGTACCTCATGATTTTGCAAACACATTTAGGATGTTTGGGTTACCATAAAGCTTAGTTTGAATAATTGCAACTAAGATCAATGGGTTTTGAATAAGTTTGATTATGAAAATCAACTGGGAGCATTTTTAAAAATATAGATTCCTTACCTGTCATCCAAGACACACTATGTCAGAATTTTGGAGGCCTGGGGTGGAAAGGGAGGCTATGAATGTCCATTTTTAGAAAGTGTTCAGGTAAATATCATGGTCAGTGAGGATCCAGACCTGCTAAGGAAGAAAAGGCTGTCATTCTTTTTAAACTATATTTTCATTGATTTCAGAGAGGAAAATAGAAGAAGAGAAAGAGAGAATCATCAAGATGAGAGAGAATCATTGATTGGCTTCCTCCTGCATACACCCTACAGGGGATTGAACCCAAAACCTGGGCATTTGCCCTGGAAGGGAATGGAACTGTGACCCTTTGGCTCATAGGTTGACACTCAACCACTGAGCCACATTGACTGGGCAGATAAGGCCCCCATTCTTTAAGTCATCCTCCATATACAAAATACATGAGATCTGAATCAAATGATAAAAACTAGAGCCAAAGGTAGTACATGGAAACATTAATAAACTAGCTGCCTGGTGCACGAATTCGTGCATAGGTGAGGTCCGGCCGGCCCACCCCGATGGGGGTCAATTGGGCTGGGCCAGTGGGGGAGAGGGGATGCAGGAGGTTGGGCGGGGTTGATGGGGCCCCGATCAGGCCAGTTGGCTGCCACATTTCGTATCATAGCGACCAGTCTTTCTGGTTATTCCAGTTGTTCAGTCGTTCTGGTCATTTGGCTTTTATATATAGAAAGAGAGATAAAAATAATAAATCAGTTTTAGTTATCTCTCAGTATATGCTATATAGAATATACTAGTTCTTAATGTAGGTTATCTCATTAACTTCTCAGCTAAACATACACACTTTATTATTGTTCATATCTCCAAATGTTACCTATGAGAAAACATACATTGAGACCAGTTCAGTAACTTGCTTGAGATTTCAGGGCAAGTAAGGGGCAGGGAGTGATTCACCCCAGGTAGTGTGATGCCAGAGTCTCTACTCTTTACCACTGATCTGGATGATGGTACCATGTGGAGGTGAATTACATTTTTGTGGTGGATCATACTTCTCTGGCATGGAGATCCTCATTGGAGCAAGGGTGCCCATGCTCTACTAAGATGCACCTGCAACCAGGTGATGGAAAGTTTAGTGGGAAAGCCCATTGCCTCTGAAGATAAGTAAAAGGGTTTTTGAGGGAAAGCAGACAGATATCTGTATATCTTCAGAGTTACCTATGCATTTATTGATGTGACCTTGAGAATCTTTCTAAACAAATCCTTACTGTATGCCCTGGTCTTTGTAAAAGTTCTAGTCACATGTAAGACTTTTCTTAGAGGGTAAAAACTTTGATTATATTTCATACAGTCAATTCAGCTGACCTTTCTTTTTTTCATCTTGATTCTGTTAGGTAAAGCAATTTACATCTGTATTTATCGCGTTCGTTAGGTCACTAGACAGAAGAAAGTCAGTAGAAAGAGAAATGACAAAGATATCTTTATGTATGTTTTTACAAAGGTCATCTGCAACAGAAATTTGTCAATTAATTCTCTGCAGGCACTCCTCTCCATTTCTATTTCTTCCTGAAAATAGTTAATATAGTATTACATCCCCAATCATAGTAGGTAATACTGTCACAGGACGGCTTTTTGGAACCAGTGAAGACCTCTGATTGTTGGGGTAATGGAGAAGGTCTATGCATGAATTATTCAAAGCCTTGCATAATCAGTACAGCATTCAAATTAAACCCCAGAATGTGCAAATTAGGTAATTATTCATAAAAATTATTAACATTTTAATTTTTCAGAGCTCAATGTGACATTTTGCAAAGCTTTGCTTAAATATAGCATGGAGCATTGCAATTAGAGCTACAATAGCAGATCCTTACTTAGCATGTTTGGATGAGTGCTCCTAAGTCTGTAAGTAATAAAATAGTAGCAGTAAGAAATAATAGTAGTATAATTATTGATGATTCTGCAAATGTGACCCTATGTCTAATTAGTCTAACCTGCCAATCCTAATCAATGAGACATCTTGAAACCTGAACTTAGTTACGTGTGAGATGGTCTACCACTGGCCCAACTTTTTTTCCCCTTGGAGAATAGAGTCCACAGGGAGACACCATTGCACTTGCCACACACACAATAGACATGCATCTTTGTATACCACATGTGGTAGGCATCCAATTAAAGAGAAAACACAATAATTTTATTCACTTGAAAACATTTCTACATACTTAATTTCAGTAATTTAGCAGAGAAATAATGAGGGGCTGAATTAGTTCAGTCATAACAGAAATGGTAACGGTGAGCTGTACTTGGGGTCTAGAAATGATGGATTACCTGATTTTTGTAAGAGCGACACATAAGAATAGCAGCAGATAACAGAATTGTGATTATCAGGGAAGGGAGATGAGGAGTTGGGGAAGCGGGTGAAGGGGTCAAAAGGTACAAAAGTTCAGTTAAAAGGAAAATGTGTTATGAGGATATAATATACAGCCTGGTGACTATGCTTGCCTATACGTAACAATACCGTGTTATATATCTGAAAATTACTTTAAAAAGTAGATGTCAAAAGTTCTCCTCAGAAAATTTTAAAAAATTAAATTTACTCAAGAGGGAATGGGCAACTTGAATCAGGGAAGTGGGGTATAAAATAAAATTCCTTGTTCGCGAGTCTCATATATTAATTCACATTCTTTTTGGAGGGAGACCACATATAAGCATACAGCACATGGGAAAAACACCCACTTTAACTGTATACCTTCCAATTGTATGCCTTTAGGCAGATGTTTAAAAGTCCTTTTATTTCTAATTAAGACACTGCAATGGGTTAACGTCTTGAAAGAACTTACATTATAAGTGATGGTGATTTCATTAATTTCCATGCAATATAAAAAGATAATTATATTTCATTTTCTTCTGGAAATTTAACTTGGCAGTGCAGAAGATTTCCGTCCTGAACTGTGAGATTAAAATAATTAAAACAGCCCATAAAACCTAATGATTTTTAAAAGGTCTATTTTATAAAGTATATGATTTAAATGATAATTTTCTTTTAAAAGTCATTGCCATCATAACTAATCTGAATTGTCTGTCAACATCTAACAGTGGATGGGGCATGTTTCAGAAAGTCAAAAATGTGACTAAAATAAGGTTACATTCCGGATGCAATCAAATAGGCAGTGTCCATAAATGACTACACATTGAAAAATGGGTTGATGTCTAAAGAAATATGCCCTCGGTGGCAGCTCTCTCCTACCCAAGACGTTCATATTCCAATCTGGGAGCAGCTTAACGCATAGAAGATCATGGTTGATGCCAAGGAGTGTCTGAATGTTTTGTCATTGAAAAGACAGATTTACATACAAGCTTCGAGCAGCATGACATGGAAGGAATGGCTGGGTTTAGAATGGAAAGCAGTAAGAGGCCGTGAGCAGCAGACCTTACCTTCATAGAAACCTCCACAAAGGCAGTTGGTCTGTCCCAATTCCCTCATCAGGAAAAACACCAAAAACCCACCTGATATTATTTCTGTGAGCTAATCTCATGAAAATATTTTAAATACATTGTTTTTGTACACATTCAAGATATCATATCATATCTGATTACTCTTTCATTGGTACGGTCAAGTGATAAGGCAAGAATCATTGCATAAGGCACTTTTTTTTTAATGCAATGCAATCAGACAGCCCTGATGTCAGTCTATGACTTGCGTCTTACTAGATGAGACACCTTGAGGGAGTCTTGTAAATTTTTAGATCTTTATCTCATTGGTAAGATAAGCGTAATCTGGTCTGTCATAAGGTTTTGTGAAAAGTTAATGAAATATGTTTACCTGTGCCAGGAAATGTAATGCTTTAAATAAATCTTAGTTTTAGTCTCTCATTCGGTCTAATTTATGAAAGTGATGCGTTTCCTTTTCTGTTATTAACACTCTTCATTATTTAAATTTAAACTTAAAATGAAACAAGGGAAGCCATTGTGTAGGAGAAGCAGGACAAACCCAGTGAATGCTTTCTCTCTAACTGTGCTTTGCAAATTACATTTGATTCCTTTTTATATCCCTGCTTTCCTCTTTCTTAAGAGGAACAGGACAATAAGAAATGGCTACTTGATAAAAATAAAACCAAAACAAACAATGAAAAAAAGAAATGACCACTTTATTCGAGGCCTTAGGAGTCAAAAGGTGAGAATGATGCCATAAGAAAAATTATTTTATTTTCCTTTTGGCTTTTTCCAGAATTTCTCCAAAATAAAGTCTGTGGACAAAAGGTGAAATATGTTACTTAATAAAGGCAGTTTTAGGGGTTTTACTCATCTGAGTTATGAGCTGTTCACACACATAATTGCCCATGGGCTAATGTGCTACCCAATAGAAAGCACATTCAAAGGCACATAAATCAAATCCATACACATATACACAGTATCTGTGTGCAACCATTACATAGAGACTAAATAACAATTTCCATTGACACCATGTCTTCTAGTCGCTTTGCTAAATTCCCTTTGACCAGCTTGAGTCTCTTGTACTTCATTAAAGAAGAGTTTATCAAATTCTTTAGTTTGATATTGAGTATTGCTAGCCCATGCCTACTTTTAACTATTGCAGTCAAGTCACGAAATATTCCCTTGTCAAAAAAATATGTTAAATAAGCTTAATATAGAACAGTAAACAACACTTTTTAGTTTACTTCCAAGAATTCTCTATTCATAATGAAGCATGGCGCAGATATGAGTATATTTAAAAAAAAAACAAATTCCTGACAGGCCATTTATGAAATCTCATGCATGAAGCAAATTTGATGAAATAACTCACTATTCCATTTGAATCACTAGTTAACACGACAGAAACTTGCCTAATCAGTGCACCTGCGGGCCCTATGAATAGCTTGTCTTCTCTGAAGGTGTGACGGGCTAGGTCAGCTGGGAGGGGTGACTTACAGAGACACAGGAGGCCACCAGTGAGCTAGATCTACATCAGGAGGTGACAGCGGTGGCCTATGTGAAAGCACTAGAATGGACAATACAATTTTCTGACAAAAGAATAAAATAAAAAGTCAATCTAACTATGGGATCATGTCTTTTTTATAAGGATAAAAGCCCAATTCCGTGAACATTTTGATTGTATCTGAAGTTTGAGCTATTCATATTTACCTAGAGAAATTGATTTTAAAAATTGTGTATGACTTACATAATAATAGATTTGGTCTGGATCTACTAAATACATAATATGTGTAGGAGAAATTGTTTTCATTCTAAAATGCTTTTTAGGGCCAACTTTAATTAGCATATATCTAGTTGGTTCTTTGTTTGTTTGTCTTTTAAACCTTACCTGAGGATACGTTTGTTTGTTTGTTTTTTCTTTTAATTGACCTTTTAGAGAGAGAGAGAGAAAGTGAGGGGAGAGAGAGAGAAATTTTTAGCAGTTGCCTCCTGACAGGGAATTGAACCCGCAACCTGGAATTGTGCCCTGACTGGAAAAGTAACCTGTGGCCCTTCAGTACAGGGAGGACGTTCCAACCAACTGAGCCACAACTGCTATCCGGCATTAGAAATCACAAACTTATTGGGCCAGCCTGGCTCAATGGTTTTTTTTATGATTCTCTCTTGTCATTGATGCTTCTCTCTCTCTATCTCTCCTCTCTCTCTCTCTCTGTCTTTCTTCTTCTCTGAAATCAATAAAAATATATTAAAAAAGAAAAAAGAAATCACAAACTTACAGTGTCAGTCCTTTGGACTTTTTGGCTGTTATCTTATATATTATTGGAAAGATAATGGCACAAATATTAGCAGCTGATGTTTTTTAAATCTCATGGTCTTTAAAAGTCTGATGAAAGGAAATAGACATGATATGGAGAACTTAGGGGCACATTGATTTAGAGGTAACGATGCCAAAATGAAAAATGAAATAATACATATGTCTGTCATTCATTCATTAACACAACAAATAGAGTTTGCTAAATGAAGAGTATCCTCTGAATAGCAAGCAAGATGATGTGCCCTCTCATCTAATACAAATGAAAGGCAAGAAATCTCAGGACACTGCGATGAGTACTGGGGCATGTGATAATGGGAGCACTTGTCAAGAATATCTGCATTAGGTAAGGAAAGCCTCCTCAGAAGGGGTGCCAACCAGGTGATACCAAGTGGGTGGATAAATAGGCATCAAATAAGGGATAGACTGAATTTAAGTTTCCAGGAAGAGAAAACTGCATTTGGCAAGAGTGAGTATGAGAGAAGTCATAATGGTCAAAGAACCAACACCCCAAAGCCTTTGAACATGGCTGAGGCAGAGGATGTAAGTGTGAGAGAAGCTGGATTGGAAGCCGGAGCTAGATCTTGAAGGTCTCATACCCCAAGTCGGGAAATGTTTATGCAATCAACAGAGGATGAGGTCACTGTCCGGCTTTAAGCACGATGTAGCATTTCCTCATTATGGTTTTAGAAGGATCACCCTGATTAAAGTTTACTGAATATAGTGTGGAAGCTAATACTTATTACCAAAAAGGTCTATTCCTTAGAGATGAGTGTTTTTCAAATTAGAAAGAAGAAATAGAAAAGTAGCGATATTTTCATTTTCAGTAAGTGATGTGTACGGTGTGGAAATGGCAGCTCTGATGCGTAAGTGTAGAGGAATTGTGCAATAGCAGAGAGGGGGCACCATTGTTCTGGCTGGAACAGCTTGGGGGGCAAAAAAATGCCTTTCGTATAATTGGCAGAGATGAGGAGAGGAGCAGCTAGTATGAGGGAAAGTGATTGATCATGATCAGCTGCTCTACTTGTGAGCTACCCCAAGTAGACAGAGATCACTATGTGAGGACGGCCCTATGGAGCCGGAAGTCATCAGCATATAATTGCTCCTTGAATGCATGGGAATTAATACAGTCCTTGAGATCGAATGGGTAATTGAGAATAGAATAGTGTCTAAACGTAATAATAACGTGCACTAAGGCTTACAGGAATGTCATATAATGCCTGGCCTTTACTTTGGGCGGCATGTTCATCCTTCTGGTCATCGGGCTCCTGAAATATTTGCTGATATGAAACGCCTCTGAAATGTCTTGGGTTTTATCTCTCACCCTCTGGAGTGCATGTTCTCAATAATTCAGCCAATGTGATGGATGCTTCCTGATCATCTGGTCCAATTAGCATGACGTCTTTGCTGCAGTGTATTAATGTGGAGCTCTGCGGGGTGCCCAGATGGGCCATATCTCTGTGGACTGCATTTTGACAGAGAATGGGAGAGTTAGCACAGCCCCAGCCAAGAACTATAAATGCGTGTGTTTATTCATGCTTGGTGAATGTGAACTGTTTCTGATTCTCTTTCCTGGTCAGAATATAAAAGAACAAATGGGCCAAAGCTATAACCATTCACCATGCACCTGAGCCTGAGGTGATCACCTCCAGCGAAGATAGCATAGCTGACACCGCTCCTGCAGTGGTCTGCTGTCATTTGTGAGCATTTGAGTAATTTCTCCAAGTGCCATACAGTTCATGAAATATCCATATGAGGTCAAGAGCCCCAAGGGGCCATATCCTTGCAACCTTTTAGAAATTTAACTGTGACATGAATTTGCTCCCTTCCCAGAATGAAATATTTCTATTGACTTACACTACTTATCTATTTATCTTGTTTGGTGGAGAGGTGCCCTTTCAGAAACATCCCCTGGGCCATCCTCAGGATGAAATACCTCGCTCTGGAGGCCAGGGACCCCATTTGGGGTTGCCCCAACCACCGCGCATGTCTTTTCCAATTACACACTGGAGAACAAAGAAGATGGCAGAGAGGAAGGGCTGGAGAGACTATGGAGAAGATACTTGGAAGGAAGAGAGGGGGCATAGCCTAGGAGGAAGAAGGTAGTTCAGAGGCTGTATTTTCTTTGAACCATGAACTCACTGGGCAGCAATCATACTTCTGTAGGTCCAGGGAGCTCTCAGATGATGTCTTATCTGCTCTGCGAAGGGAAGGCAGGGCTTTCTCAAAGAGGCCAATTCAGAGTTTTGAGGGGGTAGAGGATGTTTTGTAAGAGACCCTGTGGGGACTAGGAAGATAGATGTAGAAGAAACAGCATCAAGACTGTCAAATAGAAATTCACAGTGGCACTAGTTATCTAGCTGTGTAGCTACTTCCAACAGTGCTCACATCTGGGGATAAGCACTGAGAATTTGGGTGAGATTAAGAGTACCTTGGCAATCAACCACATGAGCCTAGAACACCCATTCTGCCTTCCAGGCTCAAATCCTTTAAAATCTTTTTTGGAGCATATTAGCATACCTTCTTTGGAGCTGGGTTGTTTCAATCCTTCTAAAAGGCCCTAATGCAGTTAAACTTTTCAAATGGAAGGGTCTGATTACTAAAGCTTTTCTTTCTTGTCCTTTATGTGAGTTTGTCCACCCATTCCCTGGACGAAGATGATCAGACCAAGCAACATAAAGAGCCACATTCATTGTGAAGGCAAACTAACAAATAAAATAGAAACAGACTCATAGAGAACAAGACTGACGGTTGTTAGAGGGGTGGAGGGCTGGGTGAAAAAGGTGAAGAAATTAAGGAAAGAAAAAAAGCCTGACCAGTGTTTCTCATTGGTTACGTGTTGACCCATGAACCAAAGGGTTCCAGATTCGATTCCTGGTCAGGGCACATGCGGGACCCACAGTAGGGAGCATGCAGGAGGCAGTCAATCCATCTCTCTCTCTCTCTCTCATTGATGTTTCTGTTTATCTCTCTCTTCTTCTCTCTCTAAAATCAATTTTAAAAAAAGAAATTTATAGAATTGTATACCCGAAACCAATTGGTTTTATTATCTAATGTCACCCCAATAAGTTAAATAAAAAAGTAAAACATAAAACCAAAGAGAACATTGAAGTAAGGGGCCTGAGGATACTGCTAAGAGAATCATTAGTTTACCTAGTAGTAAATAGGGATAGGTAATTCTTGAATTATTAGAATGTAAAATGATTAGAGTTTCTCTATAGATTTAAAAAATATCAGATCATCAAAATTATAAAATCTTCATTGTTCTAGAACTACTTTTGGGTCATGTAATTCACAATACAATAGGTATGGTATTCCTACAGAAATGAGACTGATGCCATGTTTGTATTCACAGGCACCACCAATGACCTAATCACTGTTTGTCTCTGCAGGTAGAGTAATTAGTGAATGAAAAATCCATGAACTGTTACTGAGTGTCTTCAATATGTGAAGTGTATATTCCCTTTCGTTTATCTCATATATTGGTCAAAGTTAAATTCTTCTCTGTTTATGATAAAACAGTAGTCTATGGATTACAGGTTATAGAATAAATAAACATTATCTTGTCCATTCCTCAGTACCGATAGGAACAGAGTTAAAGCAGTGAATGAATTTTGTTTCTTTGCTTTCTTTTTGGCTACTCTCAGATGCACTGATAGAGATGAAACAGTCATTTCAAACACCTTGTGATTTGTTCTTAAAACTTGAAAAATCTGTCTTTTCAAAGTAAAATTTCCTTCCCTTTTAGATAACAAAACTATATATACACTGTGTTGACAAGAGAAGCACATTTCAGAATATATTTTTTAA
>NW_006297021.1:2174065-2176564 GCF_000327345.1 Myotis davidii | reverse complement strand
ACTCCCATTCTGCCTTCCAGGCTCAAATCCTTTAAAATCTTTTTTGGAGCATATTAGCATACCTTCTTTGGAGCTGGGTTGTTTCAATCCTTCTAAAAGGCCCTAATGCAGTTAAACTTTTCAAATGGAAGGGTCTGATTACTAAAGCTTTTCTTTCTTGTCCTTTATGTGAGTTTGTCCACCCATTCCCTGGACGAAGATGATCAGACCAAGCAACATAAAGAGCCACATTCATTGTGAAGGCTACTGGTGTCCTTTAAGGGGTTTAAAGAGGCAAGTGAGTGCATCAGGAGGAAGGGCATTGAGAGTGTGAGCCATGAATCTATGTAAACCCACTTATCCCTTCAGGGCTATTTCAAACTGAATGCCATATGCACCACTTCTACTTCATCATGTAGTTCCTCAGTGCACAGTGATGAGCAAAATAACTCTGCGTCCCACTCTCCATCACTCAACCTCTTCCCAGGTCTAGTAGAAAGGAAACAGTTATTTGTCAAAGAGAGCATGAGTTAGTTGTAACTCTCGGGGGCAGGCCTTTACCTTGGTCTTTTCATCTAAGTAGTTAATTCTTCTTCTTCTTTTTGTAAATTTTTTATTTGAATCACAGTTTCACCAATTCACAAGTAAAATAGTATCATTAATAAAAACATGGATTCCTTAAAGATTTTTTTTTGAAAGTGGGAGGTCTAAAATGTGGTAAGGATTGACTAAAGTTTAAATATGAGGCAGGTTGAATCTCCTATCCTTGGCTAGGGAACTTGCAATCTTTATTTATCAGCCAAATAGCATCTTAACTTTGGTTTCATCTTGAAATTAGATGAAGTATTACATTGGATTAGATCTTTAGAAAATCTGGTAGAAAGGTCTTGAGTTATTCAAGTAAGAAAGAATGTCTGAAAATCTACCCCATTTGAACATTAAATGAAAGAACTGCAGATGTTTTAAGGGGAATTTTCTGTATAAGACCAATAGTAAAACAATACTGAAAGTCAATCCTGAAGATTTGAATAATATTAAATGCTAATCCTGAAGAGTTGAAAGAATAGGGAAGTAGAAGAAAGTGGGACAAAATTAGGATAATGGAATGTTTTCTGCTGTATTCATTGAAGAATCCCACTTTGCCCTGTGCATATGCATTCTGAAAGAGTAACAGGTTAAATCTGACTTCCACTCTCAAGTTAATGCTTTGAATTGACTAGGAGTCAGATCCCAAAATGGAAGCCATTGAAGGCAGAGCTAGGGAAATGATCACATCATTGATATGCTGCTAACAGATAGAACTTCCCCTCCAAGGTGTACTCTTTTGGGCATTGATCACTATCCCATAGGATTTCAAAACTGCTAGTAAAAAGAAAGCCTAAAAGTGTTTAAGGGTGTTTTTATTGCTTAAGAAATTGTAAGCCTAGAAAACTAAGACTTTTATTTTATTTTTTATATAAATTTATATTGAAACAAGTAAATAAGTGGCTGACTTATCTCTCAGTATAAACAAATCTGTTGGTTCTTTTATTCATTTATAAATTATAATCACTATAAATAAGATTGAAATTTAAAATATATATTATGAATATTTAACATTAAAATGAAAAACGATGCTGTAATTATTTTTTATTAATTTCAAATATTTCTGTGAGATAAAAATTAAATTTGAAATAACAATGACCCATGAGACATAACATAAATCTGTTGATGTGCTTAAACAATGGTGTGCAAAAAATATTAGAAACATATGATTATCAAAAGAGATAAATTATTATAAATACTATAAACGCTTAATAGATATGAAAATATAGACCCAATTCATTCATTTTTGTTTGCATTTACATTCTTTTTTGTTTGCTTGTTTTTAACTTAGCTGTTTAATATTTTAACAACCTTCCTGGTTTCCTCTAGTTCCATTATCTCTCAATAGAAAAAAAATCAGCTAGAAACTAAAAATGATATTTTATAAACTCCCTTATTTTGGGAAGCAATCATTACCTGCTTGAAATGTATGCCCTCCGTGTCAGTTACTTTTTTAGGACATCTACACAAATTCTACACAGAAAAAATCTTTATGTTAAACAATAGCAATTATACTGTTGAGTAAAGGAAACAAGGCTGGTGTCCTGAAATTGCTAAATTGTCTTCTAAGAGCTTCTACCGGTGTTTTTGGCTAACACTTGCACACACATTAATCTCTTTCCTTGATCAGATTATAAATTCTATGAAAGCAGATGACTATCTGGTTATGTTTACTAATGAATCTCTCATGTCTAGTAATGCACATGGCACATAGTTGATGCTTAATCACGGTTCTTGAGTGAAATAAGTGAACAGAAAGGCTCACTACTGGGAGTAATAAAAAGGAAGCACATTCTAGGAAGACTTGCAGCAAGAAGGTTTGCTTAGAAGCAAGATGCTTGCCATATGTATTGAGATGATAAAGAGACTATCTTGACAAGAAGCTAAAGGATTCTATTAAAGGAAAAATGGACAATTAACTTCATTCATTCATTT
>NW_006297021.1:2166271-2172379 GCF_000327345.1 Myotis davidii | reverse complement strand
AAACTAAGACTTTTATTTTATTTTTTATAAATACTTTTATTAATTTCAGAGAGGAAGGAAGAGGGAGAGGGAGATAGAAGCATTAATGATGAGAGAAAATCATTGATCAGCTGCCTCCTGTACACCCCCTACTAGGGATCAAGCCCACAACCCAGGCATGTGCCCTGATAGGGAACTGAACTATGACCTCGTGGTTAATAGGTGGACACTCAACCACTGAGCCATGCCTGCTGGGCAACAAAGACTTTTAATTTCTCAATCACAAGTGGAAATCTTCAGGCCTCACACTAAAATGAAGTTGACAACTATAGCGGTACACTATCTAGCAATAATAGTCACTAATGTCTACTTGATCAAAATCACAGACAACCATGGACAAGATAAGTCCTCCAAAAGGAGTGAATTAAGGAACTATGTTAGCTGTGTAAGGAAAGCATTCCCTCAGTGGGCCTCAAAGATTCCCCTCTTCCTTTGTAAAGGATACCACTGATGCTTACAGACAAATGACCATTCTATGCCAACCTCCTATTCCTTCTTTAAAATGTGATCTTTTAATTGTAATTATCTCAAAGCACACTGTGGTTAGGTGGTAGATAATTTATTGTTTCTTATCCTTGAGTAGCTTCACCTGAATGTGACATAAATATATAAACTTTGTTTAGAGATGCCTTACTTGGACCAGATGCAGAAACTGAATAAGACTGTGTAGATGACAGGATTGCTATCAGTTTTTTGAATAGCTGCATTGTATTAGTCATTGGCACTTTAACAATTATATATATATATAAAGCTGGACTGTAAAACTTTGTTGGTGCCTCTCTATTTTTGCCTTCTTGTAATGGCTCTACAATTTTCCCTTTGGGAAATAAAATTCCCTTTTTGCTATTCTGTAATTGGGACGGAATTGACCCTATACTCCTCTGAGGGAAGGCATATGTCCCAGAGCTACTGAGACAAACCAATGGTCACTGTGATTTTATTAGGATGGGCTCTTTGCTCACGGAGAATCAGAGTTGGAGTTTATATATAAAAAAACACCAAAAAAAACCCACAAAATGATTTTGTGGATGTCAGTAAATGGCAGGATGAATCCTGGAGCTGTCAGGTGTGGTTTAGATGCCCAAGAAAGAGGCCTAGTTGGGAATGAAGTCTATAAGAGAAAAGCAATATCCAATAATGGTGAGAAACATAGCAGTGCTTCATCCCCTGGGCCAACCATGGCTGCTGATAACATCAACCAAAGGGTTCTAGCCCAGCTGGCATGGCATGGCTCACGAAGGTTTGCTTAGAAGCAAGATGCTTGCCATATGTATTGAGATGATAAAGAGACTATCTTGACAAGAAGCTAAAGGATTCTATTAAAGGAAAAATGGACAATTAACTTCATTCATTCATTTATCCTTGAAAGACTTTGAGGTTTAGAGAAATTAAAGATCTTGCCCAAGGTCATGCAATGACTAAGTGTCAACATAGGGACTATTGGAGCTGTCAGACCAAAGAATTCTGGGCTCTTAACTAAATGGGCCATGGAGAGATCCCAGAGATGCTAATCAGGAACCTGGTAGCTCTGCCTAGTTCCTTCACTAACTATTATAGTGGTGGCAGGCAAGTTAGTCATCAGCCCCTGCCTCCATTTCTTCATCTATCATTTGGAGTAAAAAGATGACTATCCTACATCCCAGGAGTGAGTGAGACCCAAGAGTCACAAAAATTTAGAAAAACTACCTTACATGTGTTGACATCATGATTACTGCTATTAAGTATCAGTGAGGACATCACTCCCTAAATATAGATAGCTGGGATGTTAAGTAATCTGAGGGTATAAAGATTTCTCAAAATCTACTTAATTCCAGTTGAAGAAGAAATAAAGTCACACATGCCTGGGTTGTAGTCTCGATCCCCAGTAGGGGGAGCGCAGATCAGTGATTGTCTTTCATCATTGATATTTCTATCTTTCTCCCCCTTCCTCTCTGAAGTCAATAAAATATATATTAAAGGAAAACAAAAGGGTTTTACTTATTTTTAATGTGAACCATTATATCCATTATATTCTTTTTTGTGCCTAAGCCACTCTGAGTAGGAGTTTCCTTTCCTTCAACTAAAATAATACAGACTGATACATTTATATATCAGTTGGCTATAGACATTATTTTTAAGTGCAATGTTACCAGCTTAATATCTCAATTTTTCACTAAAATTTTGATTTTTCTAGAACTTGTGGACTCATGTGGATACATGTATGCAGACACTTTCATAATTGTACTTCACATTAGCGGTAATTTATCATAGGAAGAATTTCTACCACCTGTACACGTGGTGTCCCCCAAAAAATGTATACATGCTGTGAATAATTATGAATGCAGTGTTTAGTAAAATATATTTCATTTTCAAAATGTAATAGAATCTACAGACATTATGTGTAAACATTTTGGACACCCTGTATTTGATAGACTGTTGGGGCCTAAGGATACTAATACTGACTGGGTAGTAGAATACATTCTACACACAATTTATTCTCATTAAATTTTACAAGATAACATATAGAATGAATATACTTAAGAGATTTGGAAAGCATTATATGACCGCAGTAGCTAATTATTTTCTATTGACTAAGCATTATTTTCAGGATGATTCAGTAGATAACTGGTGGTGAAACCAAGATAGAATTTGTTTTTATGCTCACACATCAGTAGATTTAGTAAATTTAGTATATTTTGTAAAACGATACTCTGAAGTGCATAATTCACACACAATAATTAAAGTTACAGAAATGTGGAGAAATTAAGTCCAATTTTAGTTTGGATTGGAATATAAAAAGAAGGTGCAAATAAATATAATACCATATTTCAAATGACAACTAAATCTTCAGTTCAGAATTAATTATCTATGCAACTATATTAGGGAGAATATGGAAGATCAGTATTCTTTCTAGGCTATTGATAACTGCTGAAAAAGATAATTAGTTTAGGATCAATATCAACAATAATTATTATTTAGTGTCTGAGGATAAATGAATCATAATTTGCCTCATTTTTGTTGGTATTCAACTCTCATAAAATAGCTAATTGATAGAGAAACCTAGAAAAATATACAAGGAACACTTTAATTAGAAGAATACTTATGCTATTGGTCTTAGGTTTCTAACCAGCCCACTTACATAACCTATAACATCTGTAGGTTCATGGTAAACCTAATCTATCGATTGACATAAAGCCCTTCAAAAGAGATAAACAAGTTTCAAATGTATGAGGAAACATAAATAGTACTCAATTAATAAAAAGTTGTGATCTCTGTCTGTTCACAAATCCATAGCTTTTGAATCTTATAATTCATACTATACCTTCCTTTGCGGCTTTGAGTCCCATACATTATTTTAGGGATGAGCTATAACCATTCTCCCTGCTATTAGACACAGCGAGGAGGATTTCTGCTCCTCTGTGCAACACCTAAAGTGCTGATTCTGACAGTGAGATTCCAAAGATGAGGAAATGGATGACCTACCCGAGGTAACCTCTGCAATTAGGAAATCTGCTGAGATCAATTATGGCCTCATTATAAATGGAAGGAGATGCTCTTGTATCTCCCTCTCCTCATCCTGCCCAGAACGGAACTTGGGAGAGATGGTTTTAGGCAGGAACCAATGACCTGTAAAAATGTACTTGAGGCTGAAACTGCCTTGACTGGTCCTGATAATCTTCTAAGCAATAGCCTCCTTGATTTAGCCCCCCGCTGAGGATTGCACTGGCTCACATCCCCGAGACATTGCTAGGAAAATGATCCAATAAATTAAAAATTAAACTAATAACTTCACCTAAAAAAAGTAAAGGGAAAGTAGCTAGGGCCCACGGAGGAAAGGGTTAGTGGAATTGTGCTTTAACTGTGTTAATATGCAAGAAATGGGCTGGGGATCTCAAAATTGACATAATAATTTTCCATACCTGCAGAAAAAACCGTCATTCTCCATCTTTTCTCTCTGTTATTAAAGAAAATGAAACGTATTAAAGACAGTATACCTGCTAATGTTTTTAAACCCTAGGTTAGTGTATATTCAGGTCAGAACACAGCTCTGTGATTGCTGAAAAATTAATATAACTATATGTGAATTATTTGTATGAGGAAGAATCCTAACGACTGGGAGAATTTAACTCATGATTAGGAAAAACGTTTCCCTTCACAAAGCCTGTAGTATCATTATACTGTTTTCCTTTTTTTCCGATTTATTGCAAGTCAATACATTTTGAATCACTTTAGTGTTTTTTTTGTTTTGTTTTGTTGTTGCCTGACACATAAAAGCATTCAACCAGAATCTTGAATATCTTTTCTCAAAACAGAATATTCTGGTTCTTGTATTTTTCAGAATTGTAGCACTTCTTCATGTGTATATTTCCTAGGACCATATAAAACACTTCCAGTTTATAATACATCCTTTACAAGGTTTATTTTAAGAAAGCTATTTATTTTTCACAATTCCAGAACATACAGGTGATTTTTTCTATTCATAGTCATTGACAGAGGTTCCCATGGTTTCAGAAACATGAGGCTGGGAAAACATCCCCCTGCCCCATGGCGAAGCAGGACGGTGCTTGCCATGAACAGCACTTCGCAAACCCACTTTATTCTGCGTGTGTGTAGGAAGGAGCAGGTGCCCTCCCTTGGGAGCACTGTGATGACAATTCAATGAATAGGGCACTTTAACCTAGGACATCAGAGGAGGCTGGTGGGTCATCCATGCAATGAATGACCTGAATCCAGAATTTAAAAACCAACTTACTTTAAAACCTTGCCTACACTGACTTAAATTCTATTTTGTTATAAAAATATGTACTTTCCAATGTGTCCAAATAATACTTTTTTAAAAATAAAAGAAAATAGACAATGTGTATAGGAACTATACATTCTTAGGATTTCGCTTTCCATTTAAACAAAATTATTTGGCTAGCAGGAGGGGTAGATGACAGTGCAACATACTGTGTCCACTGAATGTGAGCCACTGACACTCTGGATAGAAACCAAAATAGATGCAGGCTACTCCTGAAGTTAATACATCTTTCTCCATTATGATGGCTCAAGTAGTTGATAAATAAATACATAGGAATACGTTTAAAGATGCGTGACCACATCTTAAATGCCACCATATATCTGTTCTGTTTTGCCCTCCCCAGCCACAGGATTTACTATTATATATATCATTAGCTGCTACAAATACTGTTACAAATGGGATCATTTTGTTCACAATGAATCTAATCTATTTCTAAATGTATGCTTTTCTACCTCTGATATTCATCTATAATGGTTAAAGACACGTAGATAGATGATAGATTAATATATAGATATAAATACATACATATATATGCATAAGTGTGTGATATTTAATGTAGATCTACATATACATATATCTTAAATATATTAATATATCTCTATCTATCAGTGTTTGAAGTAAGGAAGAAAACAGAGAGAAAATTTAGCTGTATTTTTTACTTATCTTCCTAGAAATAAGACTTTCTTAAGTAACATGAATTTGTTTTCCCTGACTTTGTGGTAATTCTTCCCAGTCTACCAAAGACAGATATAATTCTTTCATATATTTTGAATTATCAATTCCTTTAACCATGATGAATATTTTAAAAACTAAGTACTGTGCTCAAGCACAATTCATATATTAAAAGATTCTGCCAATTAGTTTCCTTGCTTTTTATCTGTACCACATCTACCTATCTATACCACACACACACACAGCCCTTTTAAATCATCTGAACCTTTTAAAATTATGTTTTAAATACATGTGAAAGTATTACATATGTCCCCTTTGTTCCCCATTGACTCCCTCCAGTCCTCTGCTGCACCAGGCCTTCACCATACCATTGTCTGTGTCCATGGTTATGCACATATGCATACATTCCCTCCCACCCACCCCACCTTCCCTCTGAGATTCAACAGTCTATTCCATGCTTCTATGTCTCTGGATCTATCTTGTTCATCAGTTTATTTTATTCATTCGATTCCAAAGTTCTAATTGATTAAAACAGTTTTTTAAACATGTTATCTACACTAATAAAAGAGAAAAATGGTAATTGGCGTACGACGCTACCCTTTTCATTGGCTAATTTT
>NW_006297021.1:2165346-2165953 GCF_000327345.1 Myotis davidii | reverse complement strand
AGGGGCAGAGCCAGCAATCGGAGGGGTCTGGGGGTCCCCTGCCCAGGCCTGATGCCTGGGCCAGAGGCATCAGGCCTGGGCTGGGGGCAGAACCAGTGATGGGGGGAAATGAGGGTCCCCTCTGTCAGAGGCGTCAGGCCTGGGCAGGGGGCTGATCCTGCGATTGGAGGGTGATGGGGTCAACGCCTCTGGCGGAGGCATCAGGCCTGGGCAAGGGGCAGAGCCAGCGATCGGAGGGGGCTGGGGGTCCCCTGCCCAGCCCTGACGCCTGGGCCAGAGGCATCAGGCCTGGGTGGGGGGCAGAGCCAGTGATGGGGGGAAATGAGGATCCCCTGCCCAGGCCTGATGCCTGTGCCAGAGGCATCAGGCCTGGGCAAGGGGCTGATCCTGCAATTGGAGGGTGATGGGGGTCAACGCCTGAGGGCTCCCAGTATGCGAGAGGGGGCAGGCTGGGCTGAGGGACACTCCCCCCCACACACACCCAGTGCACAAATTTCGTGCACCGGGCCCCTAGTGTGATAATAAAGAAATATATAATATTAATTTAATAATAATAATAAAAGTAAAATCAAATTTTAGAATGTAGTTTACAATAGAGGTTTAAAAA
>NW_006297021.1:2147798-2163422 GCF_000327345.1 Myotis davidii | reverse complement strand
ATTAATTTAATAATAATAATAAAAGTAAAATCAAATTTTAGAATGTAGTTTACAATAGAGGTTTAAAAATATTTACTGGGTTGAAAGCAAAATAAAAAAAAATTAAAGATAAATTGAATATTAATTATCTCTAAAAATATTTTTCAAATAGCTGTCTTATCATCTCATTAGTTATTTTGATCAAAACCAATAATACTTATACTTGGTATTTTATTTTGATATATCAGCAAAGTGAAAAACTACATGCAGGTAGATTAATGAATTTGTTAGCCAAGCCCTGCTCCCTCCCTAAAGGAAATACTTTAAAACCAATAATTAATAAATTGTATCATATTTTACCAAATAGCTATTCTATCCTCTCCCAAGTATATTGATCACTATAATCTGCACTAATAAAAGAAAAATATGCAAATTGACCATACCTTCGCAACACCCACCAGCCAATCAGGAGCGGATATGCAAATTAACCCAACAAAGGGGTTAATTTGCATACGCAGGTGCCGAGCGGCCAGGGGTGGGACACTGGCGCCAGGGCGATGATACCAGCGTCCCACACCCATGTCACAGGGGAAGTGAGGGCTGCAGACACAACATGGGGCTGCTGGGCTGGGGACGTGCTCCTAGCGGCCACCACATGGCTCGGGGCATACTCCCAGCCCAACGGACACAATGCAGGGCTACTGGGCTGGGGGCGTGCCTCCGTGGTGGCTTCCTTCACATGGCAGTGGCTACAAAGCCCCCATGCCCAGCAGATAGAGAGTGGACAGCAGGGCGTGGCATCTCCATTTGTACAGCAGTGGCGGAAAAGCCCCCAGGCCCAGCAGAAAAAGACAGAGAGCAACAGACAGCAGGGCATGGGAGCTTCATCGCCACAATAGCGGTGAAGCCCCCATGCCCCACAGACAGAGAGAAGACAGCTGGGCATGGTGACTTCCTTCACGCAACGGTGGTGATGAATGCAAGGAAGCCAACAAAGTCCCCATGCCCTGCAGACAAGAGACAGCAGGGCATGGTGGCTTCTTTGGCACAGTGGTGGCGACCATGCCCCCATGCCCGGCAGACAGAGAGCGGACAGCAGGGTGTGGTGGCTTCCTTGGCATGGAGGCAGTAGTGAAGCCCCGAGGCCGGGCTGACAGAGAGCGGACAGCAGGGCATGGAGGCTTCATCGCCAAGGCGGTGGTGAAGCCCCAGGCTTGGCAGACAGAGACAGAGAGTGGACAGCAGGGCGTGGCGGCTCTGTTTGTGCTGCAGTGGCAGCAGCAAAGTCCCCAGACCCCACAGACAGAGGACAGCTGGACGAAGCAGCCAGGCCTCACAGAGAGCAGAGAACCATGGGGAGTGGGCCTAAAGCATCAGTAGGACATCCCCTAACGGCTCCTGGATTGGAGAGGGCACAGGTTGGGCTGAGAGTCCCCCCTCCCCATGCATGAATTTCGTGCACCGGGCCTCTAGTGTTTTATAATAGGAGGCATTTTATGTGGTAAAGACTGAAGGCATTGGAGTCAAGCAGGTCTGAAATTCAACTGCAGAGTTTCTGTTTACTACACATGAACAGTAATTTAGGGTATGCCCTGGAAACTTGTTGTTGGTGAAATGCGATTGATATCTGAATTACAGAAAGATAATTAGAGAGGAAGCATTTCGATTCAATAGTGTTATTTTTCTCTTTATATTTTCAAAGTTCACCATGCTTTTTCTAATATCATCATTTACTATCAACTTGTTTTGTTATATATGTCATGCCTATTTTTATTTTCACACTCTCAAGTACATCTGCTGTCTAAATATTTTCATAGACGTGCTGCGGAAATGGAAATCATGTCTGCGCATGGACACGAGCATTCTCACCTGCTTCTGGCTAGTTAATTGAGCTAGTGATTGTCCTGGAGCATGCGGGCTAGTTGTTTTCTGCCTGATGTGATTCCCCAGTGAAGCTGACGGGAAGGCGATCGGCGGGAAGCCGACAGCCAAGGTGTTGGTGAGAGAACAACCATAACACTGTGTCTGCTGCCAGATGGAGAAGCAGATGGGCGTGTAACACATGCGGAACTAACTACAGCACCTCAAGGCTTCTCAGAGTCCATTACCAACAAGGTCAAGGTTTTCAAAAATCAAATTTTTCAACCAATAAATTACTAAAAGTTAGCTAAGAACAGGTTTTTCTCTTAATAAGTCCGTAGGTGTACTTGCAAATCTTTTTGAACCAAATAGTACATTTCTTACCTGCTACTAAAATGTGTGGTAATGCTAATATTTATTAATTCCACATGACCAAATATCCAGGCAGTTACTAAATAAGAGGTAACATAATATTTCACCTTTCTGTCTTTCCTAGAGTAATGATTTAAATATTAATTTTAGTAAAATTACTTCTCTAAATGGTGGTAAAAAGGAATTTTAACTTGAATCCTGCTATTTATTTGTCCCATGGTGTGCATGTGTAAGTGTATCTATCTCTCCAAATTCATGCCTTATTATCATCATTGTTCTATGCTGCCCTACATATAGAAGTGCATTTTCCCCAACAGACTTGTTTAGCATAACTGTTGAGATTTTAATCTTAACTGCATGAATTTATACGAGAACATCATTTCATACTTGTGTTAAAGTAAAGTATGCTTATTTTTTATTGTACCTAGTTAGCCATCGGGTTTCCTCAGGGGTTCTGTCATTAGAAAAGTAAAGAGAAACTATAAAAAAAAAGTGTTCATGTCACTAATCTGACAAGGGAAATTAATCATAATATCCAGAAAATAACACTCAGAAAATAATATTTACATTCACAATAATACCTGCTACCATAGTTTCCCACAATGGCCATGATATTGTTTACATTTGTTAAATGTAACTGTTGCATAAATGATTTAATTATTCAAAGCTTGTAATACGAAAGTGGAAGTGTTAAGAAATAGTAAGATAAAGCAATTGAGATTATTGTCATAAATTCATATAATGACCATACATTAATTCAATCAGAGAAGTCTATATTCACTAAGATAGGCCTCAAACTCAGCAGTGGGGAAACAAACCACCACATTTAAAAATAAAACAACAAAAAAACAGGAGAAGTGCTCTGAACAGAAATCACACCAAGGAAGACATATAAATTGGAAATAACCATATGAAAATATGTTCACTGTTATTTTAAATTAGGAAATTGATGGTTAAAAGCACATTGAGGTACTGCAATATACCCATCTGAATGGCTACATTAGGAAAAAATGGCAGTGCCCAATGCTCGTGGGCATATGTAGCCACAGGAACTCGCATTCACTGCTGTGAGGCTGCAAAACGATGCAGCCACTTAGGAAGGCAGTTTGGCAGTTTCTCAGCTAAAACATAAAGCTACACATAGCCTTATCATACAGCCCAGCAATAGCAGTCCCAGGCATTTTCCATATAATTTTGAAATTTATGTGCAAACATAAATCTGTATGCAAATAGTTTTGACAAGCTTTATTTATAGTAGTCAAACCCTGGGAAAAAAAGATAGGATATCCCTCAATAAGTCAATGGGATAAAAAGCCTGATAGATCTATACAATGGAATATAACTTGATAAAATTTGAAAAATAGCTATCAAGGCAAAAAAAAGACATGGGTGAATCTCCAATGCATATTGCTAGGTGAAAGAAGACAGTCTGAGAAAATGTATACTACATGATTCTAATTATACAGGATGGGGCAAAAGTAGGTTTACAGTTGTTCATATGGAAAATAATACAATAATTAATAACTAGTAATACCAGAGTAAACTCTGTGTTTCACATACTCCAACTGTAAACCTGTATGATATTAATATCAAAACTGTATGATATTCTGAAAAAGGACTATCATGATGGCAAACAAATCAGTGATTGTCAACTTAGAAAGGTGGGCAGGTTGAGTAAGTAGAGCACAGACATTTTTTTAGGGCAGTGAAATTATTATCTATGATACTGTCATGGTGAATACAAGACATAAATCATTTGTCAAAACTCATGGAATTTTACAGCACAAGGAGTAAACCTTAATCTATACAACTTATGAAAAAGTAAGGGGTCAGGGGAACACAGGATGAATACAGAATATGAAAAATAATCTACCTGTATTACAAATAGATGAAACAACCTCACTGAAAAGTTTGGGGCAGTGAGATGCAATAAGATGTAGACCTAAGTAACTCTAGAAAGGAGGGAGTTTATAACACTGAAGGCAAAAACTGCACATAAGCACTATATTTTAGCTGATGGAGTTAACTTCCAACAAGTGTACAGAGTAACAATGCTGAAACTACTACACATTGTTCACTAGAAGTGACCAATTAAATGGAGGGTGTATTGTGGGAGCCAAGTTTATCACAGATGGAATGGGATATTACAGAGAAGAGAGGCATTTAAGAATGAACCATGCCCCTGATCAGTTTGGCTCAGTGTCTAGAGTGTTGGCCTGTGGACTGAAGAGTCCCAGGTTCGAGTCCGGTCAAGGGCATGTATCCTTGTTGCGGGCACATCCCCAGTAGCGGGTGTGCGGGAGGCAGCTGATCAATGTTTCTCTCTCATGGATGTTTCTAACTCTCTATCCCTCTCCCTTCCTCTCTGTAAAAAATCAAATATATTTTTTTAAAAAAATAATGACCCATGTAGTAATAGATATAGTTGGAGACATGAGCATTATTTCAAGTTTAACTTAATCTAGATACAAATGATTATATACAAAAGTATGTAGAGATGTCTTCATGCATGACTTACAATGCACACATGTTTTCCACACGTATGTAGATAGATGATTGTTTTGTAACTAACAGCTAGAACCAAGAGTATCCCAAGATCAATGACCATACTGACAGTCCAGTAATCCTATATAATAAAAGGCTAATATGCAAATTGTTCCCTCTATCGGGAGTTAGAGCAGGAGTTCAACCAGGAGTTGGACCAAGGGGTGCAGCCAGCCAGCCAACAGCCCATGCACCCTCCTTGCAGCTGGCCTAGCCCTATCAGCCCCGATCGGAGTGGGCCAGCCGGACCCCACCCATGCACAAATTTATGCACCTGGCCTCTGTTGGTTTATAATACCATTCAACAATAAAAGGAACCAGAGGTACTTAAAACTAAATTGGTTTCAGTGTTGGGCAGGAGATATAGATATAGAGATATAATATCTCTATCTATCTATCTATCTATCTATCTATCTATCTATCTATCTATCTCTATCTATCTAATGAGCCTGGAGAAATTTAATGTGTGACAAAGTAAAAGCATGCTCACAAAAAGTAATCCACCATAATGGGACTGTGTCAAAGAATCACAGGAGCCAGGTGAATAAGTTCCTAATAGGCAGGCTGCAATAATTTAGAGCCAAAAAATAATAGTAAATGGATTATTGGATAAAATATCCAAGAGTGCATATGGGGAAATAAGTGGTTATGTAAATAACTAATATAAAATCACATGAAGAACAATTTCAATTAATTTACATAAATATTCTCTTCTTAAGGAGATGCAACATGTACCTACTCTGTACATGTAGGCCTCTTTGGAAGAGAATAGTATGATGAGATGGAGAGAAAAAGAGGAACTTTACCGTAACCTACAATCTCTACCTTGAGCTGAGTGATCAAGCTTAACATCTAGGGTGATAAGTAAGATTGATTGTATGGACCTTTCTCATGATGCGATGAGAATGGCATTTTATCTTTGTGGTTTTCCTCTCCAAAACATAGTCCCCAAATCTAACCTTGAGAAAAAATATCAGAAAAAATCCCAAGTGAGGTACGTTCTCCAAAATATCTTACTAGTGCTTCTAAACAAATACTGGGGCCTTAAAAACAAGAATGGTCTGAGAAATTTTCATAAACAAGAGGAGCCTAAGGAGACATGACAGCTAAATGTATTGATGTATCTTATGATCCTGGAAAAGAAAGTGGGCATTAGAGAATCCTAAAGGCTTCGGATGAATTCTGAACTTTAATAATAATGAATCAATATTGGTTCATTAATTTTGACCAAAAAAACATATTAATGTAAGCTGTCAATAAAGGAAAAACTGGTTGTGGGGAATACAAACTTCTCTCTGCCATCTTCACAATCTATAGTGGTCCTAAAATAACACTTCTAAAAAGAATCCACTGTGTGCATAATGGCTCTCCCTCAAAATATAAATAAGTGCATGAAATATACATTTAAATCTAAGAAATCCAAAGCACTCAAAATATTTCCCTTTAATTAATGATACTGTAAACATAGATTAGAAATTGTTAACTAAAGTCAGTACTTTTTATTTCTATTATTAAATTTGAAGTATAATTGACATGTAACCTTAGTTTCAGGTGTACAACATAATAATTCAATATTTGTATACATTGCAAAATGATCACAATAATTCTAGTTGGTATCTGTTACATTACGTCAGGGGTCCTCAAACTACGGCCCGCGGGCCACATGCAAATACAAATATTGTATTTGTTCCCGTTTTGTTTTTTTACTTCAAAATAAGATATGTGCAGTGTGCATAGGAATTTGTTCATAATTTTTTTTAAAAAAAAAACACAACAAAACAACTTAGCCCTCCAACGGTCAGAGGGACAGTGAACTGGCCCCCTGTTTAAAAAGTTTGAGGACCCCTGCATTACGTAGTTAGAAGCTTTTTCTTGTAATAACTTTTAAACCTCACTCTCAACAACTTTGGAATATGCAATACAGTATTGTTAACTATAGTCAAGGTATTGCACATTACATCTATAGGAAGTAGTAGAACAAGTCCTTGTGACAAATGGGAGAGGAATGATTTAATTTAACATAAATTATAACTCCCCACTCTAAATGTCTTTACACATTTCATTCCAAGTGGAAGAAGAAAAAGAAGTGTTAATATGCAATGCCAGACATGTCATTTTGAATTATAGAAGCTGAGAAGACATTTAGCAGTTCTTTCTATATTTGGGCCAAATGTTATCAGTTTAGAGTTTTAAGAGGACCTGATTGATATAAATCCAACTACTGTTTAACTTAATTTAGGATATTCTCTAATTGCAACATTTGCTAAACTAAATAATGTAAGTTCAATAGCTTATAAAGTATCATGTTCTATCTAATTTTTAGAACTGTTTTTTCATGAATACCTGTTATCCTATTTAATAAAAGCATAATGTGCAAATTGTCCCCTCATCCAGGAGTTTGACCGCGAAACTGGGAGTTTTACCACTCGATATGATGTGCGCTGACCACCGGGGAGGCAGTGCAGAATATGGCAGGTGTTGGCGATGTGCTGTGACCACTTGCTGGCTACCTAGAGGGGAGGATGACTGGGATGGAGGTGGGGTGTCCTCTGAGCTCACTCTCACTTCCCCTGCTACCCTTCCCTGAAATGCCAGGGCTCGCGGGCCAGGGAAGTCCCCGTGCTCAGGTACCAGGCACCCACGAGGACCCTGCCCGCACCCATGTGGTGTCTTCCTGGTGAGCCAGGCTGCAACCACTGGGACCTCAGGGGCCGGTCAAGCTCCCCATGGGTTCATTCAGGAACCGGTCTGCGAGGCTGGCCAGAAGAGAGCGTGCTGCCTGCCATGCTTCTGTGTGGCGCCACTGGGCGGCCCAGAGGCCCACACTGTACCCCCACCCGTGGCATCGGGCAGCGCTCACCGCATCTCCATGGGGTGACTCAGGTGCTGTGACTCAGGTGGCAGGGGGCACTTAGGGGCCCGGGGGCCCAGGTGCTGTCCAGGGCCCAGAGGTCAGCTGGGACCTGCCCTTCTATGCCAAACACTCACACTTTGATCACCAACCAGGCCTAGGGACTGCACCCATGCACAATTTCATGCACCGGGCCTCTAGTATAAAATAATCTAATAAGATTTAATAGGACGTGTATATGTTTATTTTCCAAGGTTTTAAAAATATTTTATCTACTTTGGAAATGCTAACATTTCCATTAAGACAATTCATAAAAATGATCTGGGAAGTGTTATTGGTTAATAATTATTAGACACTAGGGTCCCTTGGCCTGGCCTGTAGTCTCTCGCTATCCAGAACCCCTTGGGAGATGTCAGAGAGCTGGTTTTGGCCCAATCCCCACAGGCCCAATCAAGACGGGAGGGAGCCCAATCCTGTGTGTTGAGCATCTGTTCCCTGGTGGTCAGTGCACGTCATAGCGACCAGCCAACAGGTTGACCAGTCGTTCAGGCCTTAGGCTGTTTAGGCTTTTATATATATACAGATTACATTATGCTATATAAATGTATTATCTCCATGTTTTCACATTATGTTTTTAAATATATATTTTATTGATTTCAGAGAGGAAAGGAGAGGGAAAAAGAGATAGAAACATCAGTGATGAGAATCATTGATTGGCTGCCTCCTGCACACCCCGTACTGGGGATTGAACCCACAACCCGGGCATGTGCCCTTGACCGGAATCGAACCCAGGCCCCTTCAGTCCGCAGTCCGACACTCTATCCACTGAGTCAAACCAGGTAGGTCTCACATTCTTAACACCAATGAAATTAGGTTGAGTCTTGCAATGGCTAGCATGTCATCATGTAACTGGTAAAATTTATCTTTCTTGGTGGTATATATAAAATGATACATTTAAAAATAAGGAAAATACATTTTTCTTATTAGACTTTGCTTTACATTTGTGAATTAAAATCTACTCATTTGTTCTAATGTATTTAAAGAAGCATATAGGAATAAAAATAAAATATAGTAACTAGAATAATCTGAGGTGTTCTACTTTTAATATCTTTACAGAAATTTTTCTTTTAATGAAAATTTTTTCTTTAAAAACAGTGATATTTAACAGGTAATAAATCTTGGAAATATGCTTGGAATTAGATACAAATTATTATCTAAATATGTACAATGAGTAATCTTATCACTTTTTAAAATAGTTATGAAAATATATATTTTTTAAAAATATTTTATTGAATTTTTGGCAGAGAGGAAGGGAGAGGGATAGAGAGTTGGAAACATTGATGAGAGAGAAACATCGATCAGCTGCCTCCTGCACACTCCCCACTGGGGATGTGCCCGCAACCAAAGTACATGCCCTTGACCGGAATCAAACCCGGGACCCTTGAGTCCAGAGGCTGACGCTCTATCCACTGAGCCAAATGGTGAGGGCTGAAAATATCTTTATATGGTATAATATTAAAATGGAATTCACTAGGAACATACATCATTATTAATACTTCTATTTCCACATGTCTTTAAGTTATTATAATAGATTCTTACAGTGTTTTTAACCCAGGTGTCTTCTGATATTGTACATATTCTGAGATACATGTAGGAGTAAATGGCATCACCCTACTCTTTCCTTAGAAATAGGAAGTGGTCTGTCCCTATTTTTCTAAATGATCCTTTAAGAGGCTGTAGGTATTATATTGGTTGTTTTCCTCAGATGATATGTGTAAATATTGTGCTCCTCATCTCCTTAGCACTCTCTCAGTGTGGAGAGTGACACTGGTGGCTCCTTGCGCTGTATGGCCATTTGTTTAGGGGCTGCAAATGCTCAGCAAAGGAGGGAACTAGGCACAGTTTTAAGCACTTAACATATTATTTATTTAACCCTCAACAACTATAAATGGCAAGTATTGCAATTATGCTCATTTTAAACTTGAGGAGACCAATACCCAGAAAGGCTTAAGGAATATGCCCTAGACCACAGAGTGACTTAGTGTGAGAACTGGAATTTGGCCACAGATCCTCTGGATGTGGTGGCCACCACAGTCCCTACTGTCCTGCACAGCAGTGGGGTCATTTCCAAAGAATAGAAGCAACGATTGTGCTCTGGTCACGTCACAGAGCTCAGCGGGCAGCTGGTAGACCAAGAGTGGGAGGGTTTGCTGCCAAGAGAAAAGAGAGCTGATAAATGGGCATGAATTCAGGCAGGAAAAACTGAAGAGCTGAGCCCAAATAGTGGCCATCCAACTGATAGAAAGTGATGGAGACATGGAGACAGAAGAGAATGAGATGACAGAATGTAGGGGGAGGTGAGTAGGAGGAACGGGGATTACTTTGGTTTTCTGCCTTTGAAAAATGAAATCTCTTTTCTCCTGTTTACTTTTCTAATTGACCCTTTATCCTATAGAAAGAGAATATTCTCCAAAATTTATAAATTCCCCTATACGTGACTGTATATCAGTTTGGAATGATTAGGTAAATATAGCCCCAAATCTGAAATTCAGAAAGGAAGCAATACGAAATATTTTATGTCATACAAAGCCTGTCCCGAAATAAGTACTTGGTTCTCAAGGACACATTTTCATGATATGGGAACAATGATGTTGCTGGATGGGCTCTAAGGGATCTGAGACTCAGAGAATTGCAGGCAAAACGGTGCCTGCCTTTGCATCTGGGCAGTTCTCTGGGGAGAGGGCCTGTGCTGGAGTCCCCGGAGTTTTGTGACACAGCATAGCTGATAAACCACAGTACCAGACCACAATATAAGAAACATACTTAATCCTAGGTGGTGATTAGGACTGCAGACTCTGCAGACAGACCACCTCACTTTAAAGCACAGCTCTGCCATCTGCTTTACTATGGCCTTGCACAGGTTTCTTAATCTCTCCATGCCCGTTTCCTCATCTGAAAAATGGAGAGTCTGTTATAGTAGACTAGAGGCCCGGTACATGAAATTTGTGCACTGGCTGAGGGAGGGTGTCCCTCAGCCCAGCTTGCACCCTCTCCAATCTGGGATCCCTCTCACAATTCGGGACTGCTGACTCCCAACCTCTTGCCTGCCTGCCTGCCTGCCTGCCTGATCACCCCCTAACTACTCCCCTGCCAGCCTGATCGACACCTAACTGCTCCCCTGCTGGCCCAATTGTCCCCAACTGTCCTCCCCTGATGACCGGATCGCCCCCAACTGGCCTCCCCTGCAGGCCTGGGCCCCCCAACTGCCTGCGCCTGTAGGCCTGGCCACCCCTAATTGCCCTCCCCTGCTGGCCTGATCATCCACAACTGCCCTCCCCTGCTGGCCATCTTGTGGTGACCATCTTGTGACCACATGGGAGCAGCCATCTTTTACCATATGGGGACAGCCATCTTTGTGTGAGGGTGTGATGGTCAATTTGCATATTACTTCTTTATTATATAGAATTTGGGAGTTAGTTTAGTTAACCCAGATAAGTCATTAGGGTAGTGCCTGGCAACCACCCTATTTTCTCCTCTCCTCTGAAAAAAAGTTACCTATCACTTCTCTACTCCGCAAATAGCTAATGTTATTTAATATATTTCTTTTTTATTGTTTTGCTTTCTTTTCTTTTTAAATAATATTTATATTGATTTCAGAGAGGAAGGGAGAGGGAAAGAGAGATAGAAACATCAATAATGAGAAAGAATCATTGATGGACTGCCTCCTGTACATCCCACAATAAACATCAATGATGAGAGAGAATCATTGATTGGCTGCCTCCTGCATGTCCCCTATCAGGGATCGAGCCTGCAACCTGGGCATGTTCCCTTGACCAGAATTGAACCCAGGACCCTTCAGTCTGTAGGCTGATGCTCTATCCATTGAGCCAAACAGACTAGGGCTAATATATTTGTTATTAAACACAAAATTTGGAGGTGCTCAAATTTCTACCTATTATTATATCTGCTAGAGGCTTGATGCACAAATTCACACACATTGAAAATAAATTAATTAGAAGAAATATTTTAATATCACTATTCGCCCTTTCTCTATAATAAAAGTGTCAACCAAATTCACGATAGATGATGACAGATCCAAACACATGCATGTGATTGGTACCAGTGAGAACTTTATATGTATTGTGCATGTGCGAGTCAACTTAGCCTTTTATAGATATAGAAGAAACTTGCTTAATTCGACCTGCTTTCTGATTTAGCTAAACTTTTTCCAGCCCAGTGAAAAAGTTTAGCTTCTCTTTCAGGTAACTGTCAGCAACACAGAAGTAAATATCAACACGAAGCATATTATTATTGTAGATCTCACAGGGAAAACAAAGGATAAAATATTTAACGGCAGCAGTGTTTGACTATATTCTGTGCAATGAGAAAACTTGAAGTCATTTTCAAGGTTCAACATTTCTTACTTCTTAGAGGAAGCTGGGCGTTGCTACATGACATCATTATGCAGTGCCCACAGCGACTGTTTCCAGGCTGGGCTGGGCTGTGGGCCTCATTTTGTGCCATTGGCGTCTTGGCAATGTTAGCTGCGATTTGGTGGGGTGTTGCTCCAGGGTAGTGGTGGGGCCTGTGTCCCACTTGGGGGAAGCCAAGTGTTGCTTTGTGGGCACCAGGTCTGCAGGGCCATTTCTCTGTAAATGACCAGTGCACATCACAGCAACTCCTGTGTTGAGCGCCTTATCCCTGGTGGTCAGTGCACATCATAGCGACCAGTTGGACAAACACTTAGCATATTAGCCTTTTATATATATAGATAGCTTTTCTTTTGGACCAGCAATGTTTTTTTCTCAACACAGGAATATAGCTTGCAACCTCTCCTGCCATAGAATTATATTGAAAGATTACATTAGCATCACATTATGTAAAATACTTAACTTAATAATGATTTTAGTATGAAACTAAGAAGCATTCCTCAGAGAGGAAGGGGCAATGCTCATCATCAAATCCTATACAAGGATAAAAAGCTCAAGAATCACAGATTGCATAATTGATGGTTCCCAACCTAGAAATATTATGATTATGTAGATCTTTGTTGAGGATAAGATTTTCCACTTCTAATAAGGGATCCCAGGTATGAACGAGTCTGGCAATTCATGTACCACTTTCACTTGCTCTACTTTCTGCTTTTTTTTTTTTTTTTTTTTTTTTGCACCCGTAGCCCTCTTACTTATCTTTGTCAAGTGTGATGTGGTCTCTAAAACCAATAGATCATATGCAAATTATCTATGTGCACACACAGGCAAAATGAATAAACTAGTAACATTTCTTTCAAGAAAACTAGCTTCTTTTCTCTCCAATGGAGAAAAAAAGGTTACCTATCACTTCTCTACTCCCAAGATAGCAAATTTTATTTGAAATATTTCTTATTAGCCCTGGCTGGTTGGCTCAGTGGACAGAGTATGGGCCTGCGGACTGAAGGATCCCAGGTTCCATTCCGGTCAAGGGCACATGCCTGGGTTGTGGGCTTGATCCCCACTGTGGGGGGTGCAGAAGGCAGCCGATGTTTCTGTCTCTCTCCCCCTCATGCTTCCTCTCTGAAATCAATAAAAATACATTAAAATATATCATAATTGTTAAAGAAATATTTATCAAACACTTATAATTTAGAGGTGCTCAAATTTCTACATCCCTATAGATTTATTCCCTCTCATAACAAGGCCTTTGCCACACAACATTCAAGAGATGACTATGTCAATCAGAATCATGGTTTAGAACATGTTTTCCAAGAGCATATCTCAAAAACAAACAAACAAAATCACCCCAAAAACAAACAAAAAAACAATTTAAAACCCAACACACACACACACACACACACACACACACACCTTTCCAGTTCATAAACTGTTTTGCATGAGAAGTTTGAAAAACTACAATGATAATCAAAACTTGTAAACATTTTGAATTGATATTGAAGACATTCTGATATTTCCATACAATGTGGTTTCTTTAAAAATTAATTTCTCATCTATGTTGTAGCTAAATATTTTGAAACTGTGTAATTTTCCCATCATAGTAAAAAGGAATTTAGTAACATATTTCTTGGCATATCATTCCAATGGGAATTTCATGCAAAAGTAATATTTTAACAGCAGGCTAGAAGGAAGACTCATTGCCTTGTCAAGTGCCAGTTACAAAATTAGACATAGCCTTAAAGGGGATAAATGGGAGATTAAAATGTTTTTGAAGCTGCTCATTTGTCTAAACTTTATTAAAATTTCCCTGAAAGGGTAATGATATTGATCGATATATTGTCATATATAGAGAACAAAAACAAAGTGAGCAGAAGAATGATAAATTATTTTGTCTTAAAAATTAAGGTTACTGATGGCCTGTGTTATCTGAACAGTATTTAGATGAATTAAGCAGATGTTGCACTTCTATTTCTAAGGAAAGGAATTTAATTCAAGCCAAAACACAGGAAGGCAAATCTTAGAAAAAAATTGTGAAGGTTTAAGACAATTACAGTTCTAATTGAGATGTTATTAACAGACTACTATTTCGCCTAAAATAAAATTTAGATCATTAACACGTTTAATTTCAATATACTATGTTTATGTATATTTACCTTGGTGACTAATTTAGGTTATGGGCCATGGATTTTGATATCATTTGGCTGTTATATCTTTGTTTTTTAATATATTTTTTTTATTGTTGATATTATTACAGGTATTTCCCATTTCTCCCCTTTCTCCCCCTTCCTCCCTATACCTACCCGCCCCCCAGGTCGTCACTACCTTATTGCCCATGTCTATGGCTATGATTGTAAGTATCTAAGTTCTTTGGTTTCCCTCTTCTTGTCCCCCAGCCCCACATGGAGGTATCAGTCTGTTTCATGCCTCCACGCTCCGGTCTTATTTTGTGGGTCAGCTCATTTTGCTCATTAGATTCCATAAATAAGTGCGATCATGTGACATTTGTCTTTCCCGGGTTGGCTTATTCACTGCGCATCACGTTCCCAGGCCCATCCGTGCTGTCCCGAAGGGGAGCTCCCCGTGTCCGTTCCTGTGTAAGGTGGTGCCCGCGGGGCTCTCCCAGGCCCTTTGGGCGGCCCTTTGTGCAGCCCAGATGGGCATCCTTCCATTTCTCTCCGCAGACGGTGCCCTCTCCCGGGATCTATCCGGTCTGTGTGACCGCGTCACGGCAGGCAGAGCAGGCGACAACGGGGGCACCCGGGGCGGCCGGGCACCGTGCACCCCACCGTCCCAGGGACAGGGGCGGGGGCGGGGGCCAGTCCCGGTCTCCCCGCCTGTGGGGCCACAGGGGGGGGTCTGTGGGGTCTTTAAACCACAGCAGTACTTGGGAGAGGACAGCCGTCTTTTAATTTTTGTTTAATTTTAATTTTAATTTTTTTAGCAATCTAGTAAACCAGCGAGTGGAGAGGGAAGGAAGAACATGAAACTGACAGGCAGGCGGCGGGCACAGCTCAGGGACAGCTGCTCTGACAGCCACGGGGACTCCAGCGGGGGCTCCTCAGCAATATCTTTGCGAGAAGTAATTGAAGAAGTAAATTATTAAGAAAAATCAAAGTCACAGATTTACAAAATCTTGGTATTGTCAAACCTAACCCTGTGCATTTGAGAATACTTTTATAGGCACTAGGAATTCAGAGAATGGTTGCTCTGAGGAGGGAAAGGAAAGAACAAATCCCAGGCACCTTGCTGACAGGATTGGATAGCTAGTCAGAGAGGAGATGGAAGACAGGGAAGACTTAGAGATAATGCTAATATTTCTAGTTGAGGAAAACAGGAAACATCAGTAACGCCCCTGGGGCGCCAGTCCCCCCGGAGGCGGCATCTCCCACCTGCGGGCTCCTCACGGAGAGTCCTGCTCCGCTGCCTGCTCTTTGGCATCAGGTTCTGCTTTGGCGTCGCTGCCCCTGCAGCTCGTCCCCAGGAGCCCCCGGACCTGGATGCGCGAGGCAGCAGGTTCCCCCTGCACCTGTCAGGGGGCAGGCTGGTCTGGGTGCAGATGGGCCAGGGGCACGTGTCAGGGGCAGGCTG
>NW_006297021.1:2097496-2147252 GCF_000327345.1 Myotis davidii | reverse complement strand
CCGTGCGCAGCCCTCGCTGGCGCAGAGGGAGGACCCCGTGTGCTGCCTGGCGGGGCCTCTTCCCGGCCTCATGGGGGGGGCGCTCGGTCGGGCACCGGAAGTGAGGTCATCAGGCCCTGCCAGGGGGGAATGTGGGGCTCCCTCTGCAGTGTCAGGGTTGGGGTCAGGTCTGGGATCCATCTGTGTGGTGCCGGGAGCTGCTGGCCTGGGCGGCTCCTCCGGGCCCTGGCAGCCTCCTGGGGGCACGGCCCGGACTTGGTCTGAGTGGGACCATTGTTGTTACCCGACTGGGTAGGTTTCCGGGGAGTTCAGTAGCAGACTAACCTCTTTTGGGGGAGACCCATCCACAGGGACCGGTCTGTGACTTATACCTCTCCCCCAAAATATTGGCACTAAATTATGAACAGTGGATTTACTATAACGCAAATAGCACATCATCTCTAACTGTGTAATGTCTTTACGTTGACAGTTATGCTCTATGTGTAATTATAAACTTAAATCATAACTTGTATGAATGTGTCGTGTACTCTGTGAAAGAACTTAGAAAGCTCAGAAGTTATTATTATGACTGGCGACACTGTGTGGTTGTGAAATTACGGTGTCAACAGCCAACCCGTGGTCACTGGCACCAATTCACTGCCAACAGGAATCCCTAATTTGGGGCGCAGTGAGGAAGGGACCTTTATTCCCTGCAGAACAGCTCAGTTTTGATGCAGCATGGCTCTTTAGACTTAGAACTGGATGCTATTTCGAAGCTTTAGGGCTACAAAATCTGAGTAAACTTCACAAAATTGTAGTACCTGAAAAAATTAGGCAGATAAATGCCAATGCTCAATTTTATAACTACAAACATTCTGCATCGTAAGTAATCTGCACTTAGGTGCCATCTGTCAATAAAAAGTGAGCTACTAGCATCTAATAGTGACACTGCGATAGCGCTCCGGGCACTTTTGGCAAAAGACAGGAGGAGCACGATCGATCGCTCCTGGGCACTCTAGGGGTTAAAGCAGTAAGGTGGTGGGTCAGCTCAATTGTGACACAGCCCAGCTGTGACAACAGCCCAGCTGTGAGGCAGCCCTGGGGCCAGGAGGCCCTGGAGGCAGGCCCCTCTGTGGAGAGACAGCTCTGCTCCCTGCTGCCCTGCTTTGTGCTGCTCTGCTGTGCTCTGGGGAGATGTCTGTAGCTTTCAGCTCAGCCAGGGAAAGGCAGCCTTCTGTCTTGGTGAAATCGCAAGTACACTTCCAGAGCCAGAGCGGGGCTGGCTTATATGGACAGTAGTCCTCCCCTGGCCCCTGATTGGTCTATTCTTATGTAAATGAGGATTCCAAATCCTCGAAGCTTGATTGGTCCAAAAGATACTGTTCTGGTTGGTCAGAATGGGGCCACTTTGGTTGGTCACAGATGCATAGCTCAGATTGGATGGAGAAACTCTCAGTGCTATTGGTTGAAATATGACTTCTGGGGCAGGCAATTCAGTGCAGTCCTCTCTCCAAAGTGCAGTTTCCATGTGTGGAAATGGCTGATAGGTTCTGTTTTCTTTATTTTTATTTGAGCCTAGTTAACCAATGGGAGCCCTTCTTAATATATAGATGTCTTCCTTCTCAGGTTAATACAACAAAGATTTTAACAACTTCCTCAATGGAAGATTACACTCTTGTTTCACTCGTTTTGTTTCACTAGAAAAAATATAATCTCATGTAAAAGAAAAACATTTAATCATAAAAAAGCAGATTATAACTCCCTTCATAATTGTCAAATGGTAAACTATCCTCCAGAAATTGCCACTCCTTAAAATATAGTATCTGCTTGCATTTAATTTGATTATCAGCATAATTCTAATGAATACAAGTACTAGTAAATGCACTATAGCAGTGGTTCTCAACCTTCCTGACGCAGCGACCCTTTAATACAGTTCCTCATGTTGTGGTGACCCCTAATTTCATTGTTACAAATTGAACATAATTAAAGCATAGTGATTAATCACAAAAACAATATGTAATTATATATGTGTTTTCTGATGGTCTTAGGCGACCCCTGTGAAGGGTCGTTTGACACCCAAAGGGGTCGCGATCTACAAGTTGAGAACCGCTGCACTATAGCAATTTGAGATTACACTGCCTGTTCTCTAAGGGGCAGTAACTTAGGGATACAGCCTCTGGGTGCAGATGTGGGTGGTGAGAATAAGACCTGCATGTACTGTGCCTACATTTTCTAAATTTTAATAAATAGAGTAATAATTGCATAAATCTTACAGAGCTGTCATGAGGATTCATTAAATTCATGTGCATAAAATATTCATAACTATAATATATAATAAAAATTCACATAATATTATTAGTAACAGGAGCAAATTGAAGGATATAAGTCACTTTAATTTCCATCTTTATCTTCTACCTAGTTTCCCAAATTTTTGTTAATTATATAACTCATAATGGTTCTCTTAGTTACCTTTATAATGTAAAATAGTATAAATATATTTTTGATTCATAAAATATAAATATATTTATTAATTGATGATAGTCACTACTTCCTTATTCTCAAATATAAGGGGAGTACCATAGCTCTGCTTCCCTCTACCCTCTGATTTATTTTGGCTCTATGAAGGTCACGGTTTCTAACATTATGAACCTATACTGTATCTATAATAGCATACCCTGCTTTATCTAAAGCCTGGTTATATATATTGAAAAACATTAAACACTGTTTCATAGGAGCTGATAGTTATTGTGTACTTTGTGCTAGGCACTGTGCTAATTACTAAGTTTAGGAAATTAATTTATGATGAAACCAATCCTATGAGAAAAGTTCTATGTTTAGAACCTTATTTTATAAATAAGATTCTGTGTTTTGGATTTTAGAAAATTCTTAAGACTTAACACCTAACAAATGAAGGAAAGTCACACATAGCAGATCTGCCACAAGGGGCTACATTTTTAAACATATGCTATGGTTCCACTCAAACATATTTGCAAATTGGTATCCTGGCTATTAAATATTAGTGACATAGTTCAGTACAATGATGGGCTCTTATATAAGAAAGTATAATTTTTTTTTTCTTTAAAGCACTCCAAGGAGAATGTTTATGGTTTGGGGTTCAATGCATTTTCTTTCTTACAATTTATCTGCTGTTCAAAACTATTTCATATTATAACTACTTGTAGAGTATTGTGGTTAGTCTGGAGCAGTGGTCGGCAAACTGCGACCCCTTGAGTGTGGCTCTTCCACAAAATACCACGTGCGGGAGCGCACGTACAGTGCGATTGAAACTTGGTGGCCACACTCAAGGGGCCAAAGAGCCCCATGTGGCTTGCGAGCTGCAGTTTGCCGACCACTGGTCTGGAGTCTTTAGTTGATATTTTGTGACCATAGAAGGGCCATCTGGAAATGTTGTAATTCTTGTGACATCCATTTTGCTGATTGGGAGTGACTTTTATGTTGACTAAAGAGGCATCTTTACCTTTCAACTTCTTAATAATATAAGTATAATTAGTGAATTCGCTAATGCATTCTTCTTGGAAGCTCCTTTGTGCTCTTTTGCTTTGAATATTGTTTTCGTTTTCCTGAAGTACACTCTCATCTTAGTTTCAATATTTGTTGGCGTTGGCTGAATCAGAAGGATTCCAAATATTAGTGACAGGAAAAGGAAGTTTATTTCTCACGCAAGAGTAAGGACAAGCAGCTTGGTAATTGCCAGACTTCTGTGTCAGTTTACTGTTATCCTCCGCATACGCCTTCATTCTCATGGGCCAACATGTCCACTCTGGTAACCTCTGTCATATCACTGTGTGTGGGTGAGAAAGGAAAAGGTGGAGGAGGCAGGGATGTAAGGGAGGGATCTCTTTCTGATAAGAAAAAGAGCCCTGACAACTCTTACATTTACATTGCAATGGTCAGAATCTAGGCATCAAGCCCACCTAGCTGCAAGAAAACCTGGGAAAACAATTGTGTAGCTTGGTAACCTTGCTCAGATAAACACATTTACTAGTACATTGTAAGAAGAGATATTAGAGGGCAGTTAGCTGTCTCTATCACAGTTCACCCTGTTGAAAATCCAAAAAATGTACCTGCATATCTTGCTCTTCCCAGAATGTACAAAGTTCTCTCCCATCATATCATCCACCTCAGGAGTTCTGACCACATATGCACTAAACTTAAATATAAAACTTGAATATACCCTGCCCCCATACATACAAAATGTGGATTGTTTTCATTGGAATAGGCAATTATGATATAATATACTATTTGAAGAAAGGAAATAGAAAAATATTCACTGAAAAAACTGGGTTATAGCTATTATCATATTTTCACTTGGCCAGAATTATTACTTTTTGTTGAGGCAAAGAGGTAAAATTCCCTGGGAAGACAATTTGTCAGCCCTGCTCTCTGGAACAAATTCCTTTGTCTTTTGCTGTCTGGTGACCTTGGTTATGATCTCTAAGTGTTCAACACTGCCTCTCCTATTACACACTGTAACCTTTCTGAGATCTGCAGAGCACTTGCAGCTAGATTAATGCTGGTGAAGTTTGGGTGGGACAGTCACAGGCTTCTAGAGGTTAACATGTCTCTTTAACAATTCATTTTCAACAACACAAACTGATCAACTAAAATAGATCCAGAGACACAGAAGCATCAAACGGACCATCCAACCTAGAGGGAAGACTGGGGTGGTGGTGGTGAGAGATCAGTGAAAGGACTTGTATGCATGCATATAAGCAGAACCACTGGACACAGAGATTAGGGGGGTGAGGACATGTGCTGGGGGCGGGGAGGGGCATGGGAACTACCAGGGAGAGGTCAATGGGGGAAAAAGGAGACATATGTAATACTTTAAACCATAAAGAATTAAACAAACAAAAAATAAACAAACAAAAAACAACAGTAAATGTTCAGAAAAAAAAAGTTTTCAATCATTGGGCTTTTTGTTAATTTCCTGTGCAAATAACCCAGACAGAGAGTCTATCAGGACATACAGATTCAACTTGAACATTGTCACTTTCTGTTACTGGTTTTGTGGTTTGCCCTTCAATATCTCTCTCAGGCCACAGGAAATTGCTGTTGGACCAGTTGTTGAATACTTACCAGTCAACACTGAGTTGTGAGCAAGTTGTGTTGTCAGTGACTACTTTGATGGTGGTTTAATTTTTATTCCTTTGCAGACACACTATTTTTTTCATCATACAGGTCTTACAGAATTATGCATATTTTTTTTGAATTTTGAAAATGCATCTATGTGTACCTAGTTCAGAGAAGTTAGTGTACCTTTCAATTGAGAGAGTTGATTCCTTCTGTGAAAATTATGTAATGGCTAGAGCATAAGCCATTCATTTTACAATCATTTAATTAGTTACCAGAGATATTTTTTGTCTTCTTGGTCTTTGTCAATGTATCTATTGTTCCATAACCAATGTGATTAGACATGTGTTATACTTTTACATATTTACTGTAATTTGTATAGATTTTAAGGGTAAAGTTAAATTTAAAATGTGTTCTCCATCCACTGCCATTAAGAAATCTCAAAAATGTGCACAAAGATAGATACAATAGCTTTACTCATAAGAATATTTAGCAGGATTATTTCTAATTCTTAAACTATTTAGGAAGACGAGGTATTTTAATAATATCAATATAGCTTCTCATCTATGATAAGTATTACAATAACTTATCAATTCATTTATTTTTACTGTCTTTTAAATACTTAATATTAAAATAATCAACATTTTCCATTACAGAGTTATAGCTTGAGTATTTTAAAAGACAGATCAAATTTGAAATGATTAACTAAATAGGATATCACAGTCTCTTCCATGACTGTGACAATATCAAAAGCAGGATGTGTTTTCTATGTAAATAAGTGTGGTTGGGACCAGTGCTGTTCATGCTCAGATGACACTGCGACCTGCTGACTGATGGCTTTGTGTTACTAAACCTCTGGACTTCGAGGGGCTGCTGAACACCAGAAAACAGCGGGGCCGAAGAGCAGTGGCTTGCTCTCTAAATGCAGTGACATCTTTACATTTAAAATGCTGTTTGTCATACATTGATGAATACATTGACCTCATACAAAACTTCATGAATACATATTTAGAACTACCTTTTGTATACACATTAACATATGCATCTATACGTATCTACCTAGGAATGATTTAATTATATGAAGAATTCTCACTACTTCTTAGGCTATTTCAATAATCTGTCTACCTTTTTCTCCCCAAAGGACCTAAAGAACAGTATATAATAAGTAAATAAAGAAATACTGAAATGTTAATTAATTTATTGGCTTCCCTATAGTCTGAGCCATATATGATGAATGAGGCAAATTATTTCAGTGCTGAAACTTATTCGTCGTGTGTATTATTCTTGTCGATTTTGAACCTGCTTACTATATATTTACCATTTCATAATTACTTCAAAAAATATTGCAAAATATATCTATCATTGACTAACTTTGTACTTGAAAACTATGTTAGTGGATCCATGGGAACAAGAGATAACTTTTAGTGAATTTAAGAGAAAGGAGAAGATATTTTGCAAAGGGGAGGAAAAACACTTGCCTGGTAGCTGCTTGGGAGAATGGTGTCAAGCAAGTTTGTGTTGTTGCTCATTTTATTTTGTTTCTTGTTATGTAAAAAGGAAACATATATTTTTATGCTCCTGAGAAGAAAGCAGCAGATAAGGTAAATCAGTAAGAGAGAGTAGAGTGTTGCTAAAGCAGTATGCTTGAATGGAAAGAGGATTGGGTCTAGAAAAGAAATGGAGGGCTTGGCATAATGACGTTGGCAGTTCATTAAGTAAACACTTGGAGAGGCAAACCCTGGGTGGCAGATCCTGATGGGTGGGTATATGTGGTAGAAGGGATCTGGAGAACACCTTTTCTAATGTTGAAAGTATACCAGCAAAGTATACCAACAAAGTATAACAACAAACGTACCCCCTGAGATTAGGGAGAGGGAGGAGAGTTGGAAATTTGAGGAGAAAAAGTTGTACAGTAGCCATCTAGATTCTAGATGAATAGGAGGTACAGGACCTGGGGAAGTATGATTTTGACAGCATAAAAGTCATACTGTTTGTGTCATTAACATGAGAGACTGGTTAGATGCATGGGTGCAGAAATAGAGGTCAGATAGTTGGGTTCAATAAAAAAAAAATGGTGTTTTGAAGAGTGAGAAAAAGATAGAGTAAAAGGATTATGCGAAACATTATTTTGATTGTTCATGGTACTTAAGCTAACTAAAGATAAGAGGACACCAAAAGGAGAGGGGTAATGAAAATGCAGTAAGATTTGAAGCTTCAATGGGGTAGAGGGCTGCTGAGGGTGGATATTGTTCCAGGAAGTGATCTAAATTCTAGTTGGCAGAGGTCAGGAAAATGGGATACATGGAATTGAGATCATGAAAGATATGCAGGTATTTATAATGGTAAGGTTTGCTTGTGTAGGGTGAAGAATAAGAGATTATTAAGGGAGAGGGCTCAAGCTGTGAGAAGTTAGGGTGTTGGGAGGATCAGCTATAAGCATACTTAAATCATGAAGAATTAGCACAAGTGACTTGTAAAGAGGATGGAAGTGAATTAGGAACACAAGTCATCCAAAAATAAAGGTGAATAACCCAAATAAAAGTGAATAACCCAAATATGACCTAAGTTTCATAATTGGTCATAATATAAAGCGATGAGAAGAGTTTTAAAGCTGAGCATATTTAGGGAAATGCAAGGGAAAATAGTGTTAAGAATGTAATGGATAGCAGGAAAGACAGCTGTCCTACATGCAGAGCCAGTGGTCTAGGTCTTTTCAGAGGGATGAAGAGCAATCACCACTTGAGAAGCCTGCAAAAGCATTGTCCTCTCCAGTAGGGTCCAGGTTCTTTGAAACAAGAAGTATAAGGAAATGTTCAGAGACAATATGGAAGATAAAGTGGATTATGCAGTGATGGGCCATACATTTTGGAAGGCATGGTAGAAAGATTTTAGGAATTGGGGAAGGACAAAATGTGGTAAAACTAAGGAAGTCTGAAAACATTTTGTGGATGAGACTATGTGAGATGCCTGGTAAAATGAGAGACTCAGACTTCCTGTGATGACCTACTCATACAGGATGAGAGGGCATAATAAAATCAACCTCATCATATTCCAGACAGATGATGGTGGTGAAGCTATGAGTGTTGGAAGGGAGGGAGAGATTTCTGGGGCTAACTCATGATTTTTTGTGGGATATGCCAAGAGTTGAACAAAGTGGATTTTGGTCAAAGGGAAAGCAGCTGCAAAGACTGAAAAAAGCAAAGGGCACTTGGCATGTTAAAAAAAAAAATGACAAAAAGGCCTGGTGGTATCCCACTGGTGGGATAATGGTAATTGAAATTGGATCAGAAAAGTAGCTGAAGGCCAAATGATCCTATATAATAAATGGGTAATATGCAAATAGACAGAATGGCAGAACAACTGAACAACCAATCAAAGTGTAATATGCTAATGATATGCTAAAGCTGCTCAACTGCTCACCATGACGTGCACTGACCAACAGGGGGCAGACAGTCAGCTGATCGACTAGTTTCTATGATGTGCTCTGACCACCATGGGGCAGATGCTCCAACTGGAGGGTTAGCTTGCTGCTGGGGTCTGGCTGATTGGGACAGTGATATGGGCCAGACACACTCTGGAGCCCCCCTGCAGTCCCTCCCCAGCCTTATCATGCCCCGGTGGGGTCCCTCAGCCTGGCCTGCACCCTCTCGCAATCTGGGACCCCTCGGTGGATGTCGGACAGCCAGTTTCAGCTCAATCCCACAGGCCACTTCCCTTGGGAGGCCTCCAGATGCAAGGCTCATGGCTGGTGAGTGCAGCAGCTCGAGCCTCTCCTAATCAGGACTGATTGGGTGTGAGCCCATGGCAGGCACAGTGGGGCCAGGATGAGTGGAAGCAGCAGGTAGGAGCTGCAGGCGGCCTTGGACTGTGGGTGTCGGCCCTATCCCTGCAGGCCACCCAGAGGGACCCCACCCAGGCACAGATTAGTGCACTGGGCCTCTAGTATAGAAAATAACAGGCAATGGAAACACTTGAATTTACTTTAGTGAGATGAGTATTCAGATAGTTTTGAGCAGAGGAATGATTTTTATCTTAGGTTTTGATAGCAAATTCGGGATTTGTGTAGAGATTGGTCAGATATGTACCCAGGCAGGCATAGATGATAGCTTAGAAAAAGGTAGAGGTATTAACAACTTGATGAAATGAAAGACAAATTGGTTGTTGTTGGAATAGATGTGCATCTGAAGACAGGGCAGAGTCAGAAAATTTATGATCCTTGATCTAGCAACTGGCAATTGAATTTCCATTTACTGACATGCAGAGGGCTGACGGAAAAGTTGTGTCCACATGGTTGGGAAAAGTTCTTTTTTAAACATACTGTACTCCAGATGTTCATTAAACATGCAAATGGAGATGTTGAATTGAAAAGTTGGTTTTATGAGTCTGGAGTTAATGGATGAGTCATGTTTGGGAATTTAAATTATATTAATATTTCATTCTCTTGTTTACATTTTTCTTAAAATATAATAGTTATATGTTTAACTTTATATAGTCAATATTTTTAATTTTTCTGTATATTTTAAAGATAGGAGTAACATTTTCCTCCTTAACTTCTCATCCTTGTATTCTGTTTCATAACGTCTAGAAGTTATACTTTCTCCTCTGTGTATGTTAACTACGTATATTTCAAGTTTCTATCTCTATGAACATTGCCTTTTCCTTCGGGAGAAGTGTCCCATTTCAGTTATGTGCTCATTAAAGGCATCTTATTTTCTTTTTATTCTGCTATTCAGCTCATTATTAAGCTTTTGTGTTTTTTCCCACAATACAAAGTTTAATTTTTTAAAAAAAATCTCTAGTATGTTATCCAATGGATGCATTAATCTCTCATATCACTTTGAATGTGATTTTTATATTTATTTTAATGCCTTTATAATGCTGCATTATCTTTCATTTTATTATATTAAAAATTACTTTCTGTGATTGAATTTAATCTTTCACTTATGAGATTGCCTTTTCTGAAAGTTGTGCTGAATCTTGGTTTTATGCTCATATCTTGAATTATGAGATTCCCCTTGGGCCTGTTTTGTGAGAGCTGTGCAAGTTCACTATCCCCTGTCTACAATGATGATGTGTGAGCAGTGACATAGAGTGCCAGAAGTATGCTCGGGACTTACAGACACGGGAACTTTTCATTCATATTAGTGTCCACTGCACAGGGTTCTTCCCTGATTTCCATCCAAAGGGCCCACACACTCTGCACCTTCTCCTAGGCACAAGTTTCTTTTGCTTGCTGTTTAATTTTAGTAAGTGGGTGTAAAGAGTGTTACTATCTTGCTGGTCCCTCCAAATAAACACCCCCAATTTCCCACATTTTAGTTCAGAGCAGTTCTCACAGCAAGCAGGATTGCTGCAAAAAGGACAGCACGTCAGGACAGAATGGCAGAACAACTGAACAACATATCAAAGCCTAATATGCTAATGATATGCTAAAGCTGCTCAACTGTTCACTATGACGTGCACTGACCAACAGGGGGCAGACAGTCAACTGGTCGACCAGTTGCTATGATGTGCACTGACCACCATGGGGCAGATGCTCCGACTGGTAGGTTAGCTTGCTGCTGGGGTCTGGCTGACTGGGACTGAGTGATATGGGCCATACACACACACACACACACACACACACATATATCTTGTAAGTACTTTATATGGAGTTAACTATTTCATTCCCACATGAGATCTATGGAATAAATCCTATTATTATCCCCAGTTGCACATGGGAATAGTATCAGAGTCCAAAAAATTTGTGAAGGTTATAATATAAAATCATTGATCTGATCCCAGGCCATGTGGCTCCAGGGGCCATGCCCTGATCCTCCATGGGTTACTACCAAGACTCACTGATAGTATATTCCATATTTCTTCTTTCCTGCAATCTGGGTCTTAGTTTTTTTGTCCACTTTGTGCCTCCTATTTCAGGAATGGTTTCTCTTTTCTCCACCTGCCTTTTTTTTGTGTGTGTGTGATGTTTGAATGTCCTTTGCCTTTTCTATAGGGTCATCTAAATTTTTTAGAGAAAGGATAGTTTGATGGATGAAATATTTTTTAGCAATTTCCTATCTACATTCATAATTTTAAGTCCAGCTACAACACAACAGCATGTAATGTTTCGGCACTGCTAACTGTGGCTATTTTCATTGTTTTGATTTTTGTCCTTTGTATTTGAATATGGAACAAATCCAGGGTAAAACTGAATTCCCTTAGGTATAGACAACATTTACAACATTTATGTATTCTTTCCCTGTGGAACAGAGATTTCCTTAGATCTTAAAATTTTTGTAAACCACAAACTGTATTATATACACAAAGTGTGTGTGTGTGTGTGTGTGTGTGTGTATGTACACACACTTTTATTTTCTAAACAAAATATGGGCAACTAAAAAAAAAATGCAGACCTAGCTACAAGAAATGAAAAATAACTACTTTCTATTGAATTTACCAATGGAAATGAGAGTAAAAGGAGATCAGTAACAGCACAAAAATGCTAAATCTTAAATCTCACAAGTACATAGAAGCACAACAAATGAACATTTCTCATTTCCTCATAAAATATAGTGTTATTTACAAACAACATAAAACACATAAAGTTGCTCTAATGGTAGTAAATATGTGTTATCATTCTAAATCAAGCCCTAACTAACACTGCTCTGGGAAAGGTTTAGTTTATACTGAGGCTAGGTGTCTTGCAAATGAAAAGCTACTTAAGTGCTGAAATCAATTGACTATATAATACCACGTTATCTGATGGGAATAGCAAACAAAAGATACCTGGAAGTTGTTTGCTACAGTGGCTGAATAAGATTCTACCTCTGGTTACTATCAACCCATGCATTCATCATTATAAACCGCTTCATTTTTATTTTATTATATTGATTTACCTTAGCACCCAAGACAGTTTGTACTCCTACAAAATTCAAAAAGCATTGATTTACTTAAATTATTCAATACTTTACTGTATGGCTATTATGTCATTTAACATTTTAGACAAATCAATACAACTTTTTTTAATTGCCTGTCAGATACCTAAGGTATTGCAAATGTGTTTTGCTGGAATCATTAATTTGTACTATACTCATGACATTTTTATAAATCAACCAGTTTAAAACAATAAAGTTGCCTATAAGTGGGGGAAAGTGTTAGCATATGTAATGAATAATTTAAGTTGGTTGGAATATATAACACTGCAGAATTCTTTATTAAGTTCATCTTAATTTTATTTCACAAAGTAGCCGAAAGGTAGACTGTTGTCTTCTGTGGACATTGTATATGAATTTTTTTCTCTTTTCAACTCTACATAAATATAATTAGTGGGATGCTAAGCAAGATGTATTGTTTTCTATCTTGAGAAATCTGCTATAGAGATTTTTACTACAAGACAAGAAACCATTGTAATTGTGAAGGAAGATGTCATTCAAATGATGGTTTGCTATCTTTGTGTATTATTAGAAGGGGCCATGAGAATTTATTAAGATGGTAAAAATGAACTTATGCAATGAGGTAATTATCTAACAGTGTTACATTAACCTGCCAATACTATGTTTTCTCTGATTATGTTGGAAGGAGTAACCTTGAATGTGGCCTCATTCTTCCACCTAGAAAGAAGGCCCTGTGTGGGCATGGATTTATGCCTGTTATATTCATTTGGTTATAGGTAATGCTCATGACATTCCTGATGTATAAGGGGTGTTCAGTTAATATATGTTGAATAAGCAATGAATCAAAATGTATCATTTTCATTTTTTCTTATATTTTATTGGGCTGTTAGCACAAACTGCTTGATATACCTATATTTGAGTTTGCTTTCTTACTATATTCAATAATACTAAATTAAATAAAATATATACAACATAAAACATGTCAAGTTTAAGTGGACACTGTGAGCACATTATATTAAAGCTGAATTTGAACCCTGAGATACTATTGCTAAGATATCAACTTAAACTATAGAATTAAGAGAAATACAGCAGAGATCGAAGAAGAAAATAACAGACAACTCATAGTCAAATCAACCAGAAGGTAGCAAGATAAATAGCATTGGTTTTTTGGAGTATAATTTTGCATTTGCATGTGAATTACTATGTTCCCAAGTGCCTTTACTGTCAGTTCTTTCTAATACTATTAAGTATTAAAATATATTTAGTACTACATAGTTTAATACAGGAATATTATACACTAGAAGGGTTATATTGTATGATATGTTGTTATAATTACCACAGTTACTTACTCATCTATTTTTATACTATATTTGAGGCAACTATTATGATCCAGAAACAGTTGTAGATGATTTCTTACAGTTGAAGAAATTTACATGTGGAAAAGTACACACATATATACAAGAATGTTAAAGCAAAAAGTGTGTTGAGAGTGGAAATACAGGAAGAACTCAGTATAGGAATATAAACTACATAAATTCTTCTAAAACTATATGAGATGATGAACCACTCCACCCCCCAATCTGTCATAAACCAATAATTACGAAAAATCCTTTAAAGAAGTGAAATTCTAGAAAAATGAAAATGTAACATATAAAACATACATTTTAACTACTAGATCTAACAAAGAGTATACTATCTAATAAAAGAGAAACATGCAAATTAACCGTTCCTCCACTATGCTCAAGCCACACCCACAAGGCACACCCACAAGCCACACCCACAAGCCAATCAGGAACGAGTATGCAAATTAACCCAACTAAGATGGCAGCGGCCACAGAACTGGATTGATCTAGAGGCTTGGGTTGCCCCTGGTGATGGAGGAAGCCAAGCTTCCTGCCTTCCCTAGCCGGCCCTTGGCTCCGCTCAAGACTACAAAGTTTCAATTATAGAAGATAAATAAATCCCCCCCAAAAAGAAATAATGACTGGGAATGACGGGTCACTATGACACACCCTGACCACCAGGGGGCAGACGCTCAATGCAGGAGCGGCACTCTGGTGGTCAGTGCGCTCCAACAGGGGGAGCTCTGCTCGGCCACAAGCCAGGCTGTCAGGTACCATCACAGTGGTGGTGGTGGGAACCTCTCCCGCCTCCTCAGCAGCGCTAAGGATGTTTGACTGTAGCTTAGGCCTGCTTCCTGCTGGCAAGTGGACATTCCCCGAGGTCTCGCAGGCTGCCAGAGGGATGTATGACTGCCAGCTTAGGCCCAATTTCTCGGGGAGCAGGCCTAAGCCAGCAGGTGGACATCCCCCAAGGGGTCCCAGATGGCAAGAGGGCACAGATTGGGCTGAGGGACACCCCCCGAGTGCACAAATTTTTGTGCACTGGACCTCTAGTCCTAGATAATAAAAGGCTAATAAGCAAATAGACCAAATGGCGGAACAGTTGGAACAACCGAACAACTGGTCACTATGATGTGTGCTGACCACCATTGGCCATGGCAGGATAGTTGAGCAGGTGAACAGGGGCACCAGATCAAGGTGGGGTGCCAGTTGCTGTCATCCTGGGTGAACCTCTGGTGGTTACTGAAAATTCTTTGCTCCAGTGTGCTGCGATCCCGCCGCTATCCCACTCGGTGTTCGCACCTGCTGCCAGCTCTGGCCCTGCTCACACCCACTGGCAGAACTGGAGCCATTGCGTGCACCCACTGCCGGTGCCTGGTGCCAGTCCCAATCACTCAGCGCCATCAGCGGGTGCGAGTGGCTTCTGCCAGCCCTGATAGCCCGTGAGGGATTCTCTACCTCTCCCTGCTCCTGTTGGGCAACTGGGACAACCACCGCCACTGACACCCACTGATGGCACCAGGCCCGCTCACACTCGCTGCTGGTGCTGGCCCCAATCACTCCACACCATCAGCGTGTGAGCGGGACCAGTGCCATCAGCATGTGGGAGCAGTGGCGGTGGGAATAGGGCTGCTGGCAGACAGGGGACCAGAGAGGAGGGGGACTGCAGTGGGAGGCCTGGGCGGGAGCACAGAGGATGGGCTGAGACCAACCCCTGTGCCTACTGCAGCCTCGCAGCCCACAGTTTCTTTCAAGGTGCACAAATTCGTGCACTGGGCCCCTAGTATTTCAATAAATATGTTCAAAACAAGCATGGCAAATGCATGCATATAAGCATAACCAATGGACACAAGACACTGGTGGGTAGGGGAGGCCAGGGGAATGTCAAGGGGGTGGGGGAAGGAGACATATGTAATACTCTTTGTAATACTTTAAGCAATAAAACAAAATTAAAGAAAATATTTATAATGTGTACCTATTGATTATTGAAAGAAAATATTGGCGATAAGAGAATCACAACTGCACTTTGTGTCATCACAGGTGACACATAAAAATTAATGAATGAAATAGCGTTTTCCTACATAGAATATCTTTAAGTACATTTTACACATGTATATTAATATTTAAAGTTTTCAATTTGGCAATTGTGCTGGCCCTGAATTTATCAAATCTAGAGTGAGCTACAACCTCACCACTTGCAGGAAGTAATAGTGTTTAAATCTTCTGTGGTTTGTCGGAAACACTCCTGTAAGAGAAGCCAGTCACAGAGATGCATGTTGACAGAAGCAGAGATTATGAAGCAAGTTCAGCATATTTATTTCAATTTCTTTTGTTATTTTTTTAAATCTTTATTTGAAAGTATTACCTATGTCCCACTTTTTACCCCATTGACCCTTCTAGCCTTCCCCAGCCCTCTGCCCCAGGCCTTCATCACCATATTGTTTATGCCCATGGGTTATGCATGCATGCATACAAGGTCTTGGTTGATCACCTTCCACCAACCCACCCTCTGTTCCATGCTTCCATGTCTCTGGATACACTCTGTTCATCTGTTTATTTTGTTAATTGGATTCCACATATGAGTGAGATTATGTGATACTTGTCTTTCTCACTTAGCATGATACTCTCCAGGTAACCTCCATGCTGTCTCAAATGGACTCAACAGGTAAGGAAATTGGAACAGATAATTTTGGCCTATGGTTGTTTTTTTTCTTCCAGCATTATTATTTGGTGTAATAATATTTTACATTTAGAAGTGTTTTATATTATTTATATTTTTTCAAGAAAAAAATTCTAGTAAAGTTTGTTTCACCACTTCTAAATTGGGGTTAAAATACACATTTTACTTTCCAAATTTATCTAATAATGTTAAGTAATTTTTTAAAAAGATTTTATTAAAAAATTTAAACTTCTAAAAATGATGTTTCTTGCACATAATAAGAGGATTAGCAGAGTATCACCCATATTTTGTATGACATCTAGAAATATCAGAAACTGAAGAAATTTTATGACAAATCTATCATAGTTCATTTGAGTTTTGCTATAATTCTCATTCTGAAGGGAAAATCAAAGATGGGTTCACTAATGATATCTACTTAAAAATGTCTTTTTCATCACTTCTGAAGTAACTTAGCCAGAAGCATGACCTATAAGCATATTCTGTATTGCACATTAAGTTTAACCTAAATTGCTGAGATATTGGATATAAATTAGAGCTATCATTGTCACTTTTTGTAGTATTATGTACTTACAATTTATGCCTGATAAATACATTTTCCCCAGTATGTGTTATACATTCAGTCAAATGCATTCTTGCTTCACACTGTGTTCATGCCTCTACCCAGCATTTTCCACAAGTCTGCCTTCCACTACAACTCTTTACCAGGTTAATCACCACTCTTGTTTTACCTATTAGTTAAATATTTTCTTACAGAGGCATAATCATAGTTAAGTAAATTCTATTTTCTCTTCCAAAGTACATTATGTTATATCTTTGTAGCACTTACTCAAATTTAACTATATGTATACGTGTTATTTATAGTTAGGCACCATGTCTCATTCATTATTCTGTATCCGGTTTTTAATACGCTGGTAGAGAGTTAGGAGGTCTTTAATGATTACATGTTGAATGAATAGTTGAATATTATTATTTGTGATAACATAGGTTAAATATATAACAATGCTTTTTGTACTTGCCGTTGATTCCATCTCTCTCAGACTTTCACGTGAATAATTTAAACAGCTTTATTACTGTGTATCTACACACATTTGACCCATTAAAGTCAATTTTATTCTCAACAATCACAGTTATCTTTTTAAAAAGAAAGCTAAGTTAATTCACTTTTCTCAAAAAATGTTCCATTGAATATAATTAAAATGCAATGATTTACAAGGCCGACCTTAAGTTGGTCACTATGTGACTATCAGAAATGGCTTTCTGCCACCTTTCTTCAGGTTCACTGTTTTGTGTGCACTGGTTTCTTCTTATTGTCTTCTACCCACCATGGTTTTGCCTGCTATAGAACCAGTCAGGTAGTTCAGGCCCAACTCACAGAACCAATAGAAACAAAAATTCAATAATTTACACCAAATAGGAATTACTTTCCCTCTCATGTAGCAGATTGGAGTAGGCAAAGAATCCTTCCAATTTGCTAATCTAATTCTCTGCCTTTATTTACATTGCTTAAGCTAGCCATCAGCACCCTGTGTGGCATTCTACCATTTTGAAGGCAAAAGCAAAAACTAGCTTTTTCCTTAAGGGGTCTGACCGGCAGGTTGAACATATTCCCATTCATAGTCCATTGCTCATGTCACAGGGCCAACCATAAAAGCCTTGGGGATTTAGTTGGTAGGCATGGGAATGTACATCCTACTTAAGTTTAGAAGAAGAGGTTTTAGCCCTGACCGGTTTGGCTCAGTGGATAGAGAGTCAGGCTGGGGACTGAAGGGCCCCAGGTTCGATTCCAGTCAAGGGTATGTACCTGGGTTGCGGGCACATCCCCAGTAGGGCGGGTGCAGGAGGCAGCTGATTGATGTTTCTCTCTCATCAATGTTTCTAACTCTCTATCCCTCTCCCTTCCTCTTTGTAAAAAATCAATAAAATATATGTTAAAAAAAGAGGTTTTATTTATTAAAAGGAGGGAGAAAACAATTGGGGACACTTGCTGTCTTACATTAAAGTGTCATATTTGTTATTTTCTTGGTTGGGCTCCAGATTTTAATATGCTTCATTACTGGTTGCCATTCAGGTTTCATTTAAAATCTGTTTACTCTGGTACGTTTACTTTAACGACTAAGTGGGTATTATCTTCATCATTCCTCTTCATCATATATATATTTTTTTTCATAGCACTAATCTCTACCTGAAAATATCTTGTAGATATTGGCTTACTTTGTTATTGTACATTTAAATATCCTGCTCTCTTACTGTTTCTCCCTCAAAATGAATGCAAGTAAGTGCTCTGAGAACAGTTTTGTTTATGCAGTGCTCTGTGTCAGGAATTTTAGTATCTAGATGCCTGTTGCCTAGTAATCTTTCAAAAATTATGGAATGTATGAATATAATGTTATGCTTCGGACACATTTTTATGACCTGATATGAAGAAAAGAGTCTTATTTTTATCTTTTCTCTTACCCTTGCATGAAGCAGAATTAATATTATACTGGCTACATTTGTAACATAATATTCTAATGTAATGCATAGAATCAGAAGCAATTAGGTCCATATTTTTGTTAATCCTCACCTGAGGATCATTTTTCCATAGATTTCTAGTGAGGATGGAAGGAAGGTAGGAGGGAGAGAGACATCGAGAGAAAAACATTGGTGAGAGAGACACATCAACTGGTTGCCTCCCACAGGCAACCCTACTGGAGCTGGGGAACATGCAACTGAGATATGTGCCCTTGACCGGGAATTGAACCTGTGACACTTCAATCCACAGGCCAGTGCTCTAACTACTGAGAATTTTGGCTAGGGCAATTAGGTACATATTTTAGAGACATTTTCATTTTTATATACATACTAGAGGCCCGGTGCACGAAATGCATGCACTTGGGGGGCAGGCATCCCTCAGCCTGCCTGTATCCTCTCGCAGTCTTGGAGCCCTCAGGGGATATCTGGCTGACGGCTTAAGCCTGCCAGCAGTCAGACATCCTTAGCACTGCTGAGGAGGCAGGAGAGGCTCCTGCCACCACTGCTTCACTTGCCAGCCATGAGCTCGGCTTCCGGATGAGCTGCGGGAATAAACTGACCACCTTAGGGCAGCTCCTGTGTTGAGTGTTGGCCTCCTGGTGGTCAGTGAGCATCATAGTGACTGGTCGTTCCACCATTCGGTCAACTTGCATATTAGCCTTTTAGTATATAGGACTAGAGGCCCGATGCATGAAAATTCATGCAAGAGTAGGCCTTCATTCCCCTGGCTACCAGCACAGGCTTCCCTCCATTACCCTCCTCCAGCCACCCACTGGCACCCAGGACCTGGCTTCCTTAGGGCTTCCCACAGGCACCCAGGACGTGGGCTGGCTTCTCTCCAGCCCCGGCTTCATCAGGAAGGACATCCAGTCTAATTTAATTAGCATATTACCCTTTTATTATTATAGATGAGGCACAATCAGTTTTTTAATAAAGTGTTATGATTCTCTTCCCATCGTATCTCAACTTTTTTTCTGTACATTGTGCCTAAGTAAGGAACTTGTCTACCTAAATATTTCTCCCAGAAAGTCACATGATTCCTGTATGAGATGAATTTCTATTCCCCAAGCATAGGTATTGTTGTAAGCATATGCAAAAAACATCAGTTACATGTAGGGACTGATGGCTACTGTAAGAACAACTGGTACCTGGGCTCTGGATGCTTTGTATAAAATGTGGGTGACTTTTTGAGTAGTTATAAGGAGAAACAAATTGTACACAGAAGAGCACTTTAGGAAGTAGAAGAGCACATGTAACCTTAGAGTAAGCATGCCCTTTTTAATGACCTGCAGATGCTCAAGGAGAAGCAGTTGTTAATGGGCTTGCAAACATTTTTTTCTCTCAAATTGATCCTAAAATATGATATTGTATCACTACTATTGATGTGATTCTGGTTAGCTTTTTCTCTTTCTCTTTTACAGTTTTTGTTAGTGAAAGGCAGATTGAACATTAATTAATTTAATTTTTGTTAACATTATCTCTAAATAATTGGATTTGGTATGATCCCATTACCAGATTCCCTTACATAAGACAATCTCATTAACGAGCCCTGAGATGTCACTTTAGATCCATTTGGTAGCAGAGATACAGACATAAACTCATTACATGATGCACTCTCCATTCTTAAATTGATGAGGTTTTCTCTGGCTATTGTTTGAAAGCAATATGCCTATTTAATACAGCGGTTCTCAACCTGTGGGTCACGACCCCTTTGGCGGTCAAACAATGCTTTCACAGGGGTCGCCTAAGACCATACTGCATATCAAGATATTTACATTACGATTCATAACAGTAGCAACATTACAGTTATGAAGTAGCAACGAAAATAATTTTATGGTTGGGTCGCAACATGAGGAAATGTATTTAAAGGGCTAGAAGGTTGAGAACTACTGATCTAATATATCTGGAAGGGATGAAGAAAATAATTTTTGAAGAGGTGAAGTTTATGAAGAGAAGGAAAAAGGAAAGGAATGATGACGGGAAGAAAACAGATACTAAAAAAGTAGGAGTACAAATTATGTATTGATTATATTTCACAGTAAGGTACTATTATTAAAGGTTATAGAAGCATTTGTGTAGGCTTTTTCATAAATCTATTGATTATGATTAAATGCTATTAAATTATTTGATGCTATAAAAATATAAATACTTTGCCATTTCTTCTCATTTCTTTTGAAACAAGTCTCTTTTTTTTACATAATTAGTACATTGTATTGAAGAGTTATATTTTAAAAAAACCTGTACCAAGCATATGGGGAAATGCATTGAATAGTTATATTTATACTCATTGTACCTGCTATTTCCAATGTAAAACGTACAAAGAATAATATCTCACCTGCCAGTGAGATAATTTTCCTTTTTACCGAATTTATTGTGGTGACACTGGTTAACAGTTATACAGGTTTCAGGTGCACAACTCTACAGCACATCAACTCTCCACTATAGGCCATGTTCACTTCCCCAAGTCAGGTCTTTGTGTATCACCGTTTATGTTTTGAAATTAGTCTTATACCTCAAAGGAAATTAATATGAAATGTGCATCTCTTATTTGGATTTCAGATAAGAAATTAACAATACATTAAGTCTGCTGAATGTATTTGGTTAAATGTAAGATCCTGCTGTGCTTCAATACCCTCTTCTTACTGAGATGTTGGGATGTAATTGGTGAATGGGTGTGTGGAGGGGAGGCCAGTGCTCAGGAAACCAGAAATCAAAGCTTCTTTATTCGCTCTATGTTAGGCTGGGATTGATCCAAGATGCTGTGGGAAAATACAAGTAAGATGACAGGAAACTTTTCTAATATACAGTTCCACAGCCAAATAGGTAGAGAATCTGCATTTATTTTCCTTGGGAAATTTTATAGGGCTGAAAGCAAGAAGAGTAAGAAGAGGATTTTATTTTATTTTTTGATACCTAGGTATTGTTTATAAAAAAAAATTAATAGCACCATACACTGTATATCTGAGAATGGAAGTTTCTGCTTCATCCTTTCGTATCTCTGATTTCCAATCCTCAGGGGCAAACCTATGTAACTCATGCATCTGTTCCTTCTGACACATTTCATTGCATTCCTAAGTACTGGTATAGCTTTTATTACCATTTCTAGGTTTTTCTTTTTATAAGGCAGTTGGCTGCCTACTGTGAGAGATGAGAATGTAGCCTTCTTATTTAATGTCATTTTATCCATTTCCCTTACCACACACTATTACTAATACTCTTGTATCTCAATTTCTGAATCACTTTTAGTCATTACATTTTTATGATTATAAGGCATATTAAAACTGACTGTCATCATTTATTGTGGTTGCATCTCCTGTTTTGGACAATCTTTTGCTTTCATTGGAGTTAATAATTCTTTCAGTTGTGTATGTGTGTGTGTTGTCTTCCTGTCCATCAGTGAGTGATCAACCCAGACTTTCTGAGAGAACTGTGAAATGCTTCTAAACTTGCTTAAGTAATTTATGTAAACTATCAATTCCATTTTTTTCTTACACTCATTCTCCTGAAACATTCTGCCTTTATCTTACAATTTGCATTGGTTGTGTTCTAGACCAGCCAAACAACTTGTTGTCATAGGACATGTAACTTTCATTTCTTTTGTGTGTGCTCCTGGGAGGTCTTTCTGCTTTTTCGTACACTGAATACTTATTTTTCAGGTCCCATATTTTTTCTTTTCATGGTCAACTTTTGTCATTTTTATAAAACATATTCTCCAGAAACTTTCTGAAGAACAATAAATGTAAACATTTTGAGATCTTGGTATTTTTAAATGACTTTCATATCCGTTGAATGATATTTTGGTTAAAATTGATATTTTGAGTATATAGTAAATTGATTGATAATTTGTCCAAACTGTATGTATTTTACTGTTAGCTCCAAATATTAATTTGCATTACTTTCCTCTCTTTTTTTCTTTGTGGTATCAATGTGCTTATCAAAAAGACATTAACTATGAACCATGATTTGGTTGCTGTGGAAGGACTCTGAATACCAACAGCTTAAATTAAATAGAACTGACTGTGGAATCTCAGAGGGAAGGTGGAGGTTGATGGGAAGAGATCAACCAAAAAACTTATATGCAGATATGCGTAACTGGACACAGAAAATAGGGTGGTGGAAGACTGTGGCAGGGGTGGGCTATGGGAGAAAAAAGGGAACATATGTAATTCTCTCAGTGATAAAAAAATTTAAAAAAAGAAATATTTCTCTATTCAGATAACTATCTAAATTAGCCATGGGCAAACTACAGCCCGCGGGCCGGATCCGGCCCGTTTGAAATGAATACAACTAAAAAAAAAAAAAAGATCATACCCTTTTATGTAATGATGTTTACTTTGAATTTATATTAGTTGACACAAACACTCCATCCATACTTTTGCTCCAGCCCTCCGGTCCAGTTTAAGAACCCATTGTGGCCCTCGAGTCAAAAAGTTTGCCCACCCCTGGTAAATACCAGTAGTAGGTAGCTTGAAATGATAACTACAGTATTAGGAACCCAGTTCATCTATTCTTATTTCTCTGCCATTTTCAACCCATGCCCTCCATTTTTTTATTTATCATGGCTGGTCTCACTACTTGCACCCACGCTAACCAACGGAAAGAGAAGGGGAGGTGGAAGGGTCCTTCACTTTAACAGCAGTACCAAGAAATCTGCATATGAGTAATTTCATTCCTCATCCACAAGAACATTGTGATATGGTTCTTTTTGTTTTGCGGCCTTTTTTTTTTTTTGCATAGCATTTATATATTTTTTTCAAGAATACATTTTTCCTTTTTGTATTGCCGAATTTTATAGATTTACTTAACATTTTTTATCTAAAAATTCTATGTGTTTTTGTTTTTCTTGAGGATTTTTTTGTTTGTTTGTTATTTGTTTTTGCTGTTATTATGGACACATATTTGGTATTCTTTGGAAAACTATTCATAATTAAAAGTGGGACACTAAAGTGGCAGTTGGATACACTTTCTGGATGGGTCTCACTTACAGAATGAAGAATTTTACTGTGGGGTGATTTTAAAGAGAGTGTTTTTCCATTGGAAAAATCTTGAAATGTCATTATCTTTAGGTGTACTCTTGGTCTGTCCACTGTCCCAAAAGGAACCTGGAAAATATGTTGATGAAGAGAGCAGAGGGTTATTACTATGCAATATGCAGAGTCTTGAATTAATTACCTGGGTTATTATTGCTTCCATGCCCTGGAAGATTATCTTTCTCTCTCTAAGAAGTCAGTTATCAATTATCTATCCACTTTCGACCTGTCAAAATCTGTTGAAATTTCTTTTCTGTACTTACCACCTTTTCCATTATTTCTGCCATTGTTGGAGTATAATGTACATTTTTCCTTTATTGTTATATTAGTGGGATTTAAGGAGGGGACAGAAACAAAAACATGTGCTCAATAGTAAACATGTAAGTGGAAGTTGTCTAATCTTAGTATAGAGTAACTTTGGCAATAACAAGTAAACAGTTTCTCCTATAAGTAACAAAGAGAAAGGAATAATAGTGATGCGAGGTTCTCAAAGAGATGACATCTGTATGAGGTGCCTTGAGTCTGGATCTTCAATAACTGAACGCCCATCTTCAGCAAGAGGATAATACTGAAAGCAGAGAGGCCAAGGAAGACTTCAGCCAATGAGGACATAGAGCAATGACCATTATGTCCCAATAAATGAGTCCATTGTCCAAATTGTGTGCCACTCAGGGAGGGATGCACCTGATACAGGGTCATGTTCTGTGCCTTTCTTACAGCTGTTCCCTAGGAAATAGATGCACCCAAGAAACAGTTGATGAGGCACTGTCCTTTGTCATTACAGTGAAAGACCTCATTTCTAATGTCACAGGACTCTTCACACTTCTTTCTTTGCACGTGTGGTACCACATTCCTCCTAACTAGGACTTGACCCTCTTCTTCACTAGACACAGAATTAAGGTGAGCTACTGATTAGTTAAAAGGGTAACAGTGAATCCTGAGAATGTGCTCACTCTCTGAAATGCTTTCATCAACTTGTGTTTTCTTAAATTACCTCTATTTAAAATTGTTAAGATAAACATTTTTTATGATACAGCCATAATTATGGACAAAAGCATTAAACATACTGCCTTGAGCATGGCTCATTGCATTAAAATATACTTGCTGTATTAATGTTTTATTACTGCTATAATAAATTACCACCAACCTAGTGGCTTAAAACAATAGAACTATTCATGTTATAGCTCTGGGTGTGAGCAATCTAAAAGCAGTCAGCAAAGGCTGCATATCTCTTCAGGGCCCTAGTGTCGGGGAGAGAGGCAGGGCCTGGAACTTTTGCCTTCTCCAGCTTCTAAAGAGCATCTTTATTCTTTGCCTCATGACCCCCACCCTCGATTGTTTGGACATCAGTTTGAGCCTTCATGGCTCCTTCTCCAATTCTGACCTTCCTCCTTCCATTTTTATAAGAACCATTGTAATTACTTTGGACTTGCCCAGGTAATACAGGGGAATTTTCTCTTTGCCAGGATTCTACTACACTTCAATTCAGGAAATTATTATGGAACTAGGGGCCCAGTGCATGAATCCGTGCACCTTGAAAGGAACTGTGGGCGGAGAGGCTGCAGTGGACGCAGGAGCAGGTCTCAGCCCAATCTCCTTGCTCCTGCCCGGCCCCTCCCGCCAAAGACCCTGGTCCCCTGTCTGCTGGCAGCCCTACTCCTGCATCCGCTGCTCCCATGCACTGACATGCCGGCCCTGCTCTTATCCGGTGACAGCATGGAGCAATTGACGCCAGTGCCTGCAGTGGGTGCGAGCAGAGCCCCTGCCACAATCACCCCTCAGAATAGGGGGAGGTGGAGAAGCCCTCAGGGGTGAGTAATCAGGACCAGCGCCAGGCGCTGGCTGTGGGTGCAAGCTGGGTCAGCATAGGCAGCAGGTCCCGTGAGTGCAGGAGCAAATAATTTTCAGTAACCACCAGAGGCTCGTCCTAATGGCAGTGACTGGTGGACTGCCTTGGTCTGGTGCCCCCGCTCACCTGCTCCACCATCCTGCCACGGCCGATGCCTGCCCTGTTCCACCCTCTGCTGCCTGCCCCCGACAACCACCATGTTCTGCACGCAACCCCTGGTGGTCAGTGCACATCATGGCAACCAGTTTGGTTGTTCTGCTGTTCAGCTATTTGCATATTAGCGTTTTAAATATATAGAAACTGGTTGTTCAGTTGTTCAGGTTGTTCAGTTCCACAGTTTGGTCTATTTGCATATTAGCATTTCATATACATAGATGTTATATCTAATTACAATACCTACTATGTTCTGAAACACACACTCACATACAAAGCATTCCAAAGACTGGTCTCCATCAGAATTTTCCAATAGGCAAGTATGTTTCTTTTAATTTATTGAGGGATTTAGTCCCAAAGAAATAGAATCATCATTTGAAATAATAAACATAAGAATTTACTTCATATATTTCTACTTTAGTTATAATTTATTGAAGTATATTATTCCACAAAATAATTTTAATTATACTGTATAATATAGTTCCCCACAAAGGTGTTTGAAGATGTATGTGCATGTGTGTATGGATAGCAATGACATGTCTTGGAGGAAAATCGTGTACTTCCTTTTGGATACCATACCAAACATGCTATCTCTACATTATTTCTTAATATATTGTATAGGTTGATAGTTAATTCTACTGTTAAGTGTACATTTTATACTAAGAAGCACCTTTGGGTCTATTAAATGGATTTTCTAAATCTTTTGCCAATCAATTACAAGTAAATGGAACATATAGTTATTTGGTTAAAATAACCATTGAAAAGTTAGTTATTTGTGAAATTCCAACTGCTAAGTTGACAAATCTTTAGTATATTGAACATCTATCTGTACATCTATCTGTTAGTTTCTCTAAGTCTGACAATTTAAATCCTAAGCCCAGTGAGATTTCTGTGTTAATTGTATATGTCAACCAGGTATTTCACTACTTTTGGAGTGTTGTAATTTCAATATTTGGTCACCTTTTCAGACCATTTTGTTTTGGAAAATACACTTAGAATACAATTAAGACCTATTTTGAGAGACTACAAGGCACAGACCAGGAGAAATGTTAGTACACACAGAAAATGCCAAAGCGGCTTACTTTCGTATTATTAAAGAAGCAAGGATTTACTTTGTGTAACAAAAAAATCCACATAGGCTCAGTTCATGATGTGTTTTGTTAATTTTTTAAAACCTTTGTATATGTGATTTTTAACTGACTTGATTCTTTTTTGCTGGCATTCTTTAAGGTATTCTTCTCTTGGACTACCTAAAAACTAAAACATCTGCATGCCTTTCATTCTTGGCCTTCTTAGTTTCTGCTCCATTTCTGTCTCATAGATGCCAGGTTTCTGGAAAGAGCATCCTGCCCCTGTAATCATAATTTAGACTCCAGTTTATTGCCTTCAAATTTCTAACTCTGTTTTCCCCATGAGGTATTTTATTTTCCCAAAACAAAGAGGCATTTTAAGTCCCTAAATTGATCACCAATTGTTTTGTTAAAAATATCTGTGTTAGTCTCCCTTTTTCTTTTTATCCTGTACCCATATTTATCTTCATCTCAAGATCTTAGGATCCACCCCAGGGTAAGTAGAATTTGGAGATGGCCTCCCAAAGCTGTGCCACTCTAAACCTGTGACTGTCATGTGATACCACTCCTGGGATGATGTTGTGTTAGATGGCACAGTTGACCTTAAGGTTGGGAGATCATTTGGGCATGCCTAAACTTATCCCATGAATTATTTCAAAAGCAGAGTTTTTCTCTGGCTTTGGAGGAGGGATAGATTTGAAATAGAAGAATTTGATGCACGAAGGCCTTTTTGATGATGGAGGTGATTATTTGGCATGGGGTATAGGTACCTATAGAGGCTGAGTGCAGCTCCTACTTAACAGCCATTAAAAATGGGGACTTCAGTCCTACAACTTCAAGGAACTCAATTTTTCTAAGACCCCAAATGAGCTTGACAGAGAACTCTGGACCCCAGATGAAAACACAGGTAGCTAGCTGACGTATTTTTAAATATATATTTTTTTATTGATTTCAGAGAGGAAGAAAGAGGAGAGGAGAGAGAGAAACATCAGTGATGTGAGCGAATCGTTGATTAGCTGCCTCCTGCACACCCCACATGGGGTATGGAGCCCGCAATCTGGGCTTATGCCCTGACTGGGAATTGAACTATGACCTCCCAGTTCATAGGTAGATGCTTAACCACAAAACCATACAAGCCGGGCCTAGGTAACATCTTGATTTCAACCTAAGTAGAGAACTCAGCTAACTGTGTTGCGTGTTCTGCCCTACAAAATTGTGAGCTAGTAAATGAGCGTTGTTTTAGGTGACCTGGTCTTCTGTGGTAATTTATTACATAGCAGTATAAAATTAATATATATATCTTATCTAAATAGAAGAGAAACATGCAAATTGACGTACCTCCACTACACTCACAAGCCACGCTCACCAGCCAATCAGAATGACTATATGCAAATTAACCAAACCAAGATGGCGGCCAGCAGCCATGTAGCTGGAGCATGCAGGAGGTTTGGTTGCTCCGGCGATGGAGGAAGCCAAGCTTCCTGCCTAACCTGGCCAGGTTTGGCCTCTGCTAAAGACAACAAGTTTCAATTATAGAAGATAAATAAATCCCAGCTACCTGCTTCCAGCCAACCTCCACTGGGAGCTTGAGTAGCTGGGGGCTGTGGCCAGCCTGCAAACAGACATCAGCCCCTCTCACTCAGGCTGGCCAGGCACTTAGGATGCTTTCTGCAAACATGTTAAAATGACAAATGCTGCTCTCTCCATAAGATCCAGCCTATGTGCCCATCAGCAGACAAGTGGATTAGAAACCTGTGGTACATCTACACAACGGAATACTATGCTGCTGTACAAAGGGAGGAACTCTACCATTTGCAAGAGCATGGATGGAGCTGGAGAGCATTATGATAGCGAAAGACAAATATCACATGATCTCATTCATTATATATATGTAATGAACAACATAAACTGATGAACAAAAACAGATCCAGAGACAGAGAAGCATCGGTCAGACTGTCAAACCTCAGAGGGAAGGTAGGGGAAGGTGGAGGTAAGGGGGAGAGATCAACCAAAGGTCTTGTATGCATGCATATAAGCATAACCAATGGACACAGACACCAGGGTGGTGAGGGCATGAGCGGGGCATTTATTTATTTATAATTAATTTATAGAAGTATATTATTCCACAAAATTTATACTGTATAATATGAGCGGGGGGGGGGTGGTAAGGAGGGGATAGGACACATATGTAATACCTTAATCAATAAAGAAAAATACCCCACAAAACAATTAATAGGTAACCTTTAAAATGAGGTATTGGCTATTGCTAATTTTGTATACATGCATTTCATGGATAATGTCACCCTTTTTCACTGTTTAAATACCACTTTATTATTCATAATCAACAAATATATATGTGTAGACTTTCAACTCTAGATTTTATACTGATTGCCTATTCTATGTTTGTATTTGGCTATCGCCAAGACGATACATACTCAATTGGTTTCAAACTGACTATTTAAACTTAGCACCTTCAGCAACTGGCTCCTCTTTTTACATATAAACCAAAGCTTATAATCAACCATACTACAAGTAGTTGAAAGTTTATACATGAATTCTAGTCCTGAAATTTTTATTAAGCTTTTTAAAGAAACTTGCATTGATAACCCACTCATCTTTCCTTTCACACTTGTTATTCTGAATCTCTAAAAGATTCCTCCATACCTGTAGAAACTAAAACTAGTAAAGTCTGCTAGACTAAAACAGTATTTCCAAAAATATATTACATTTTTGTCTTTTTATATCAAAACAGTATGTGTGAATAGAGTTGTCCAAGGGTTCCAGTGGGAGTTCACTGATGATACCTCTCCCTCTAACAAAATGGCAATCCACAGTGATTGTGAATAAACATAAAATCAGGAAGAAACATAGTAATCTGGAAGCCTCAATAGATAAATCAACATCCTAATTTTTCGTGTTTATACAGTGTCACAAAAAAGGATGCACACTTTGAATAATTATTAATTCCAGTGGGTTAAATCTTAAAGAAACATCAGTTGGGCTATCAGCTGTTAAGCGTGTATACGTTTTGGGGGACATCCTGTATATCGAGGCATTTACTACATATTCTGCATGTCAAGAGGAAATATCTTAAACGTTAGATTATTAAAACAATAAAATGTCACATCAGTTTAAATAGATTAAGTACAAACCCTAAGAATGTATGAGTAATGAAGTGAAGCATAATTCTCCACTTCTCACGTGCCCTTCCTTGACTTCTCTCAATGGGGGTGCCTGTGCTGATTCCTAGGAGATGGCAGATTAGGGAGGGACGGTATTGAAGCATATGCTGGCTGATATTTTCCAAATTTAAATTTAAATAAAAGTCATATAAGTTGCCATTCAAGCATTCTAATGCACCTTAAGCACTACATTTACTAATGAAACGGCAGAATGTTTACAACAATGTGCTTGGAGAAAAAATGATTCCAGAAGAATGTATTTTCACGGGCATATGAAAGTCATAAGGGCAGAACATAAAGGTAAGAAACTTGCAAAAACATTAAATACTAGAGTGTGGCATGTTTACTGAATCTTTTTGAAAGAATTTCCAGGAGAGAGGAGAAAATTTCTCATTAGTAATGTGATAGATTTGGAGCCTTATAACATCAATCATAAAAGTATACCTTTACACTGTTCCTGGATTTTTTTCTGTATTTTGGCAAAGATATATTTTTAAATATACACCCCATACATGCATGCATGAGTACCCCATATATTTGTATATATGTGTGTATGTATATATGTATTCATGCATATATATATATTTGTATATATATATTTAGGTGCCTGTTGGTGGCCAGAGGGAAGCCCGGGGTCCCAGGTGCAGAGGGAAGCTGGTGCTGGCAGCTGGAGGAAAGAAAGCTTACTCTTATATATATTTGTATATATATATATATTTATATATATGCATGTTAATATTTATGAGAAAGTAGAGTGACTATCAGAGTGAACCAGTTTGTTAAGTTGATTGATTTATTCCTACAGAATTTTTATATGATGGAAAAATTACCAAATCTGTGATGCTTTAGATTGTTATATTAAATTACCCTATATATACATATATTAACAGTCATCTATTCTTTCATGCATACACAGATATATTTTTAATGTATGTGAGTTTAACAATATTCAACAAGATATAAATAAAAGCTTGGTATAATTTTATAGGTGTTGGAAAATAATTTATGATATACCATGCACAAAATATTCTAGTGGCAACCAATAACTTATGTGAAATGTAATCAGTTATTTATGAAATCTTACTTGGGCAAATTTCAGCCATTTTGAATATCATCACTGAGCTGAAAACTGGTATAAAGACACAAATGTGCCTGTCACCTATATACTTAAAACAACAGACAAGTTTTTTATAATTACAACGCTACATTCTAAAAAACTAAAGATAAATCTTGACACTGGCAGCTATATGGTTGACTTAAAGGAGATACAAAAGCACTCAAGCTTATGTGTGAGTTACGATCAGGTCTCTTTACTAGGCAGAGTTATTAGAGACAAAAAAACACAGTGGTCTCTTAGGCCCATCATGCTTATAAGTTCAGGATTTTGTGTGCTCAGAATTTATTTCTAAATGACATAATCTTGCTCAAAACATCACCCAGAAACTCATTTGCTCTCACAAGAGACTTTTTAATTAACAGTCACATCTGTGCCATTACACTATATTTTTGCAGAGCTAGCAACAACTCAAACCATGTTATTAAATTAAGAAAAAACGTGTATATCTCAAGGGACTTGTTTGGTGTTTCAAGAGCCAGAAGTAGTGATCTCTATGCTGCTAGGGTCTGACCTTGATCAGTTAAAGTTTTTGTAACCATATTATTAAATATTTAATAGCATACTGTTTTGGTTACCTTTCAAATAAAAATGGCATTACAATTTTAGTTGTTTAAATTATTAAATAAATCTGTTTCAATAGATTTAAAGTAGCAGATTCCAAGACACTAATACATTGATAATTTAAAATTTAAATGAGATAATAATTTGTAGGGGGGCTTGAAAATTTTGAGATACATTTTATTATTACATTATCCCCATCTCACTTCTTTATACAAAATCTTTGTTTTAAAAAGTTATCACCTGCCAACCAGCCTGCGTGGCTCAGTGGTTGAATGTTAACCTATGAATCATGAGGTCATGATTTGATTCTGAGTCAGGGCACTTGCCCAGGTTGCTGGCTTGATCCCCAGTGTGAGGCTTACAGGAGTCAGCCAATCAGTGATTCTCTCTCATCACTAATGTTTTTATCTCTCTCCCTCCTCCTCTGTCTCTGAAATCAATAAAAACATATTTTTAAAAAGTTATCATCTGCCCAATTATATGTAGGTTTAATGAATATGATAGGATGAAATGTCTGATATATTTTACTTCATTCTTCAGAGTTTTCCTATTCTTTCCTTTCTTTTCATCTTAAAATATTATTTTCTAATCATTCACTGGAAATGTTGACTAGAAAATTTGCATTTAATTTTTTATCTTTAAATTAAAATTGAAGCCCAAACTTATGAATTTACATCTAATATTTAATAATAAATCTTGAAATAACTGGAATATGAAATCTGTACTTAGTAAATCCTTCTCTTTTGGAATCTTTGCTAAGCTAACAGTTGTTATCTGCACATATATTGTGTTTCAGAATTATAATCAATTACATAGTGGGCATATTAATAATAGCTCTTAAGAAAAATGTAATGTATACATGCAAAAAGCCTTCAATATTATTACATATATTTCAGATTATTTACTAGAAACTTGAATTTTTACTCAACTTTAAATCACATATAAATTCATGAATTAATTACAATTAATGTTCTGGAATATTAAAGCAGAAGTTTTTTTAAAAAGTGTTGTTTTTCATGAAGTTTTCCTTAGTACAATTAAATTATCCTTGATATCACTGGAGGCCAGGGGAAGCTGATCTAATTCTGTAATGATGAGACTTCTTTTAAGTGAAATGTTTAAAATATGTCAGCTTCCTCTCATCAGTTCATGATTTATATGAAAAATTCAGTATAGCCAAAACCGGTTTGGCTCAGTGGATAGAGCGTCGGCCTGCGGACTAAAAGGTCCCAGGTTCGATTCCGGTCAAGGGCATGTACCTGGGTTGCGGGCACATCCCCAGTGGGAGATGTGCAAGAGGCAGCTGATCGATGTTTCTCTCTCATCGATGTTTCTAACTTTCTATCTCCCTTCCTCTCTGTGAAAAATCAATAAAATATATTTTTAAAAAAAAGAAAAAAAGAAAAATTCAATATAGCATCTATAATAGTAATCTATAATAATAAAAGGGTAATATGCTAATTAGACCAGACGTCTTGTCTTCCTGATATCATTCCGGATGTCCTTCCTGATGAAGCCGGGGCTGGAGGGAAGCCAGCTTGGGTCCCAGGTGCCTGCAGGCAGCAGGAGGAGGGAAGCCCAGGTCTCAGGTGCCAGAGAGAAGCCGGTGCCGGCAGCCTAGGTCCCGGGTGCCAGAGAGAAGCCGGTGCCAGCAGCCTAGGTCCCGGGTGCTGGAGGGACTCCGGTGCCGGCAGCCTAGGTCCTGGGTGCCGGAGGGAAGCCCGGTGCCAGCAGCCGGGGGAAGGAAAGCCTACTCTTGCAAGAATTTTCGTGCATCAGGCCTCTAGTATGATAATATTGTTCCTTTTCAAAAAAGGAAAGGGGACCAAGGACTCTGGTTCTGTAGTTTGAAAAATGACCATCTTAAAGTTGTATATTTGTCATTGCAATCTATACAAAGACATTTACATTTATACCAGAGTATAAGCACATGAATTTAGACTGAGATTTTTATTTTTATTTTTTGTGAAATAATTATTTTAAACTAGCCTTTCTAGTCATTCATTAAATAAACCTACACAATGTTATATTATGTCTAGACACATATTACAAATTTTCTTTGTGTTGGATTATGCAATATCGTGTTCCTCTTCTTGAAAAATTGCTAATCCTATACAGCATATAGTTGAGATTAGGACCATAGAATGCACCTCATCTTTAAAGTGAAAAAGACTTCATAGTGACCTAAGCCAGGACAAATGGGAAAGTCTTAGATTTACAAAGAAACCAAACCAGAAAGTAGAAAACAAAGTACATCTTTCTCTGAATTAGCAGAGAAATAAGAAAATTCCTTTTAGATGCAGTTTAACATTATAGGTAGCTGAGAATGCCTGATGACTTGAAGTGTGAGAGACTCAGAAAACTGAAGCTATTAATGAGCATTTTACAAAGCTGAGTGGAGCACTAGAGAGTTGCAGAAAGACTAAGGAAGTTCGTCGCTCTTCAGTGATGCCCATTGGCAGAGCTCGGTGATTTTCCAGGATGGGTTTAACATCCTGGGTAAAAGAAATAGGAACAATTACTGTAGGGTGAATACCAGATTGGAATATGAAGAATGATTTATCCCAGGGGAAAGGGAATTCTATATAATAAAAGGTTAATATGCAAATCGACCGAACGGCAGAATGACCAGTTGCTATGATGCGCACTGACCACAAGGGCGCAGACACTCAATGCAGGAGCTGCCCCCGCTGGTCAGTGTGCTCCCACAGGGGGAGGGCTGCTCAGCCAGAAGCCAGGCTCACAGCTGGCGAGTGTGGCAGCAGCCGCGGGAGCCTCTCCCACCTCCATGGCAGTGCTAAGTATGGCTGACAGCTGGCTTAGGACATCCTCTGAGGGCTCCAGGACTGCGAGAGGGCACAGGCTGGGCTGGGGGACACCCCCCCTCCCCCACCCAGTGAACAAATTTTGTGCACCGGGCTCTAGTTTTATAAATAATCAAGAATGTGATTGGAATGATGGACTATTTAATCTAGATTGACCAAGAAAGAGAGAAAAAAGTCAGACAATAAAAGGGATTCTATAATTAGGAGACATGGTTATTTCAAAGACCTGGATGTAACAATAGGGCTGAGAAGCACAGTGGTGGAAGGCAGTACTGCATGAAATGGTGCATAAGAACGTACTTAACAAGAAATGGGAAGCAGGGCTTTGACAGTGATTGGCCACAAGCAATTTTAGGTGCTGCTGTGAGAGTAACCAGAGATGAACGCCTTGTGAGTTGCCGTTAACATATACCAGTACTGTGTTTCTCATGGAGATAAACTTTCCAAATCTCAGTTCCCCTATAACAGAAAACAAAAGCCTGGTGGCTTATTAAAGCATCAGGAGAATTAAACAACGAGTGCCTAATACAGCACTAACATTGTCATGGAATATTTTCCATGTGTGAATTCAACTTTTAAAGCTATCTATAATAATAAAAGCATAATATGCTAATTAGACCAGACTTCCTTCTGGATGACCTGCCGGACGAAGCTGGGGCGGTGAGCCGAGGTGGCCCCCGCGACGGGCAGGGGCCGAGGCAGAGGAGGCTTCTACAGCACCACAGCTGCTGTGGGAGCCAGACCCCTCGCACGAATTTCATGCATCGGGTCTCTAGTTTAATAAAATTTGTTTTTTTTCTTCCCTCACTAACAAAGGGACCATCTGACACATAATCCTTTTAGTTTCATTTGCCATATTTGTATTTTTCAAAGGAAATAGGGCCTCTGTCTGGAACCCACTTTCTGCTGGATTTCTGCAGGTTCTGCTGAGTCAGTTTCCAAATGCAAGTCAGTATCAAACCTGCCAGTGCCTTGGCCACAAGCTAAGTGGAAATCTTCCCGACTTTCTGAAAGCTGTTCGTGGTCCATGGGGCTCAGGGGCATGGTGGTTTGTTTAATGATTGACACGTGCAGTACACCTTCCGCAGGCATTGCTTATTGTCTCCTGACGTCACTCTCATATTCCCGGTCTCATCGCCTGTTACCAGGAAGCATAGGAGGAAATGCCTCTCTACTTTTTTCTCTGAACTGTGCTGCCTGTTTTGGGAGCAATCTATCACAAAAAGGAAAAGAGAAAAGTTAGAGACTTTAAAAAAAATCTGCATCAGTAATTTCAGATCTAGTAGTGAACTTTTTATTTTACGTAGCTTGCTCAAGTGTTGCTTTCTGTGCTATTACATTTTTCATGAAAATGATTTCTGTTTCTCAACTAGAAATAATTATTGACTGATTTCTCCACCATTAACTCTGAGAGTCTCTTGCTTGCTGCTCAGCTATTGGGATACAGATTTATTAATTACAGAATCTATTTCACACACTGATTCTGGTATTGTTTTAACACTGTGTGTCTTCCTGAAGAACTTAACACCTTTGTACGGGCAAAACATAAGCCAAGTCTATAATGCCCCTTCTGTGAAAATAAGACAGGATGGAAAATTCATGATTAAATTATAGCAGGCCTTTGACCTATTCTGTATATCACTCTTCTAATAAGTATTTCATTATCAAGCTATCTCAATTTTGTTTCAAAACAGATTTTTAGGGCAACATGGTATTTTATTAACTCTTTCAGCTTACCAGGAGTCTATTAAAGTTAAGGCTTTAATGTGTGAGAACTAAGGAATAGGAAATGTGTGCACTTTTGTTGGCTGGCACTTGAATATTAATCACATTTCCATTCGTTAAGTTGCTCTTAAATGCACTACATGGTACTATGCGGGTATAAAAGCGGTACCTTCCGAACGTGTCAGGATGGAGACCTGAGAGAAACTAAGGCCCTGTGAAAATCAGATCATTATATTGACCCCTGCTTTGCTATCTTTTTCTCTCACTGATATTCTGTTACATAACTACACTTAGTGCTGAGCAGTATGAGTATATAAATATATATTGGCTGTTTAATGCTGTCAATTGAATAGTAATAGACATATTAGAGCTTTCTGTGATAATGTATTTGGCTCAACAGGCAGCCAATTATCACTGTAAGACATAGAAATATAACTTCACAAACAAGCTATTTGTGTATTTCAGTATTAAATTAGTTTTCTTTTAATTTAGTGAAAGTAATGCTGATGATAAGATATAATGAATGAACATGCATTTGCAAGCATTTTCTTTTATCTCTAATTCATTATAGTGTTCTTTGATTTAGCATTGAAGGGGATTCATTAGGGAAAACATAGTTATAAATATAAAAATTGTACATGATAGAAAGAGCACTGTCCAAGGGACAGGTGCACATCAAATCATTTTAATTAAAATAATGGAATTAAGGAGGCATTTTAGAAGATGGTGATGGCTGAGTTTGATAAACTGAAAGAGCCAACTCTTCCCTCCCCTCTGACAGTTGTCAGTCTGTTCCTTGTTTCTACGCCTCTGTTTCTATTTTTTTTTTGTAAGTTTAGTTTGTTCATTAGATTTCACATATGGTAATTGTCTTTCTCTTACTGGCTTAACATAATAACTTCTGGGTCCATATATGCTGTCGCAAAATGTAAGATTTTCTTATTTTTTTAAAAAAATGTATGTTATTGATTTTTTACAGAGAGGAAGAGGGATAGAGAGTTAGAAACATCGATGAGAGAGCAACACTGATCAGCTGCCTCCTGCACACCTCCTACTGGGGATATGCCCACAACCAACGTACATGCCCTTGACCAGAACCAAACCTGGGACCTTTCAGTCCACAGACCGATGCTCCCAGAGGTCCTCAAACTTTTTAAACAGGGGTCCAGTTCAATGTCCCTCAGACATTCCACACATGCGCACTGCGGGCCCCCGACAAGTTGGCTGCTATGCAGGACAGGCAGCTGCGGCAAAAACACCGGGTGGGCCTGATAAATGTTTTCGGCGGGCCGCATGTGGCCCACGGGCTATAGTTTGAGGACCCCTGCATCCACTGAGCCAAACTGGTCAGGGCAAGATTCTTTTCTTTTTAAGAAAAGAATGCTGTGTAGTAATCCATTTTGTAAATGTATCACGGCTTTTTTTATCCACACATCTACAGATGGGCACTTGCACTGTTTCCAGATCTTAGCCATCTAATATAATAATAGAGGAATATGCAAATTAGCTGGGACTCCATAACATCACCACCAATCTACAAGTGGCAGAGAGCTACAGGAGGGCAGGGCAGCGAGCTAAGAGTGGGGAGAGCTACAGGAGGGCAGGGCAGTGAGCTAAGAGTGGGGAGAGCTACAGCAGGGCAGGGAAGCGAGCTAAAAGCAGCGGAGAGCTACCAGCAGTGTTGGGCTGGGTGGCCAGCTGAGGCAAGCCTCAGCAAGCTACTCACGCACGGATTCATGCACAGGACTACTAGTTGTAAATAATACTACAGTGAACATAGGAGTGTGTATATTCTTTCAAATTAGTGTTTCAGGATTCTTCGGCCATATTCCCAGGAGTGGGATTGCTGGGTCATGTGGTAATTATATTTTTTATTTTTTGAGTAAACGCCATATTTTTTTCCACAGTGGCTGCACCAATCTGCATTCCCACCAACAGTGCATAAGCATTCCTATCCTCCGCATCCTCAGGAGGGAGCACTTATTTGTTGATTTATTGACAATAGTCATTCTGGCAGGTGTGAGCGGATATCTCATTGTGATTCTAATTTGCATCTCTGATGATTAGTAACCTTGAAGATTTTTTCGTATGTCTTACTGCCTCTCTGTCCTCTTTGAGAATTGTCTGTTCAGGTTCTTTGCCCATTTTTAATTGTATTTTTTTACTTCCTTGTATTGAGTTGTATAAGTTCTTTATCTATTTTGAGAATTAATCCCTTATTACATGAATCATTGGCAAATATGCTATCCCATACAGTGTTTTCCATTTTCCTTTTGTTGGTGCTTTCTTTTCTATCAAAATCTTTTTTATTTTGGTATAGTCTCATTTTTTTTATTTTCTTTCCCTTGCTATAGAAACTACATGGGCAAAAATACTGCTATATGAGATACTTGAGATTTTACTGCCTGTTTTCTTCTAAGTCTAAGATATATGTCACTTTGTGATTTACATTTAAGTCTTTTATCCATTTTGAGTTTAGTCTTATATAGGCTATAAGTTGGTGCTATTTTATATTCTTGATGACCTTTTTATCTTTGAAATTCTTCATAGGCTTTATTAAGATCTTTATGTTGGCTCTGCCTAGCATTAGTTCATACCCGCATTCAAAAATGCTCAAGGTAAAACCAATTCAGCCATGCTATATGAAACAGAAATTTGTGAGCTCATTCCCAAGTCAACTGTGCAGAAAAGTAACTTCAAAACCATTTTCTAAGGTTAATTTTAACTGCCCTGCCTAGAGGCATTACCAAGCCTTATCTCTGAACATAGGCTAGGTGTTCTTCAATTCAGATGCTTTCATTGAAGGAAATGGTTGAGGAAAAAAGATTTCGTCTTTTCTCTAGTTTAGTAGCCTGTGTCAACCTCATTTTGGACATATCAATGTAATCTTATTTACTCTGATTATACTTGGGAGCCTCATTTGACCTATTCTAAGTTTGTCTCCCTTTTATTTTATATTAATCATATTTTAGTAGGAGAGGGCAGTTCTGTTGCCAAGAGCTACAGAGAAAATTTTCGTTTTCATGATTGTATGAGAATCACAGCAGACACAAGAAAATAGGCAGAGATTAGGTCCAAGAAGGTAAGAACTGATGGAGATGATCATGTCAGGTAGATGGGTAGGAAAATTAGAATACTGTATTGTGACTGGGCATGAAATATGTAAACTAATGATATTATTGAATGATTAATGCAGACTCAAACTCAGAGGAAAATCTGGCACAGCCATTCCTAATCAAAGGCTATGGAAAATACAGTGGGATATTACTTAACTGTACTACCACAAGGTCATACACCATGAATCTACACATTGTGAGAAATAGCAATGAAGTATATGTGGAAATTTGAAGAAGAAAAATCATTTTACCTGACAGAGACTGGATTTATTTATTAGCCTATATAAATTATTGAATTGAATAACTTTATTAAATTTTAATAAGTACCTCTCATCATGGTGAGAACTTCTGAGGGAAAAAAAAGGTTTAGATACATTAAAAAAATGGAAAGAAGGGAAAAATGTGTTTTCTTTCTATCTGAATATAGTGTCCGTAATTTAGATCATTGTATAAAAAATGATAAAGTGTAAATAAAATAGTGGAAATACTATACTAAAGAGAGGTTGTAAATTCTCTGTATGTAAACATAAGGGAAATTTTTATCCAAGAGTTGCTACTTGAATAAAATTATTAGATGATCAAGGCCTCACCCGATGGCACTGACTGGAGAGGACATTTTATAGAAGCAATAAGCCTCTTCAGCAGCATTGCATTACTATACATTTTAGTTTATATCTGAAACATGAAAGTTTACATATATAAAGTTTGAGATGCAACTGAAGGCATTAAGGAAAGATCAGCAATTTTCAACCTGTATGCTGCAAGAGGCACACTGGTGTGCTACAAGAATTTTTAATACATGCAATACCTGACAAGTAGGGGCACTGACCTTTTTTTTTTTCTTGGGTTGTCAACTTAAAAACTGACAACAGCCAAAACATAAGCTGTCCAGTGTGAATGAGTGAAAATTATAATTATTTTTGTCACATTGCCAAAAATATACATATTTTGGTGTGCCATAGTAGGTTAGTAAGTTTATGTGTATCATAAGATGAAAAGGTGGAAAAATCACAGTATTAGACAATCAAAATAGAAAGAATTAAGTTATGGATGGTCTACTTAAATATTTTACAACAGAAAAGGCGGTAGTTGATTTTTTGTGTTATGGCTTGGTCACTCTCCCAGTGATATAAAAAAAAATGATGTGAAGAGGTAGAATACATTGAACAGAGAGATTACTTGGGAAGTATTTGTAGTATTCTTGGAGGTCCAGAATGAAGACCTTCAGGAGTATAAGGATGATTAGGTAAAAAGAAATTTGAAATATTCAAGAGCTAACTTAATAGGATTCAGTAAGTGATTGGCTAAGCACATGGAAGGAAAAATGAAGACCTAGAGTAAACCATTCCTTAAATCTGAATTTTCCTGGCGGGTTGCAAATTGGTGTCATTGCCTGAAGTTAGCAAAACTAGGGGGGGAGGTGGGTTTGCATTAGGAAGTAGTTTCAGGATCAAGAAAGGGGAAATGAACTTACTTTTTGACATAGTGAATTTTTATTATCATTAACACACCCAACAGATGTAAAAAAAAAAATTTATTCCAAAGCTCAAAACCAGAGACTGAATATACTGGTTAGTTATGTCATCTCTACATGTTTCTAAGCTCACTGTGGAAAATTAATTTTTAACTAATCTTTGAAATCTGAAATGATTGAAATGTCACTTTATGAATGATAGATTCTCATGACTTTTTTCTGAAAGAAGTAAGTTACAATTAACTCATGCTTCCTGAACTTTTGCAGCATTCTTATATTTTCCATGTTGTAGAGTTTCAGAAAGCTTAAAGTTTTCAATTTGCACAGAATGGTTAAATATATGTTAACATGATGACTGAAGTATTCACAATTCTTCAGTTTGATTTTGAAGATAAACTTATGAGAAAAAATCAGAACAGTTTTATTTGTAGTCCATGTTGGATATGGATATGTTGGACAAAAGAAATTCCATATTCATAACTTTAAACCAATATAGCGATTTATATGATATGGTGAAAACTAAACTTTCAAAATTTTGATTCAATTTCAATATCAAATCAATATATTGAAATTGTAGTATTCATCTTTTTTGATTGGGTTACATTGTCATAGAAAAGGATAGTTTCTTTTTGTCATTCATTTTGATTAACTAATAATCCTACCAGATATGGACTGGATCAGTAAACTCAATATTACTTTTAATACAAATAGCTTGTAATTTCCCAAAATATCACTTTTTTTGACATGAACTAAAATATCTAATAAAGGGGTAACAAAAGCACTAGAATGAAAGCCATCATTATATTGAGTTAGACATTTATTTAACTGGTTAGGATTCTGACTGAAATAACTGCATTCAATTTGTTAACAGGTCTGTGAGGTGTTTTTTGTTTGTTTGTTTTTGTTTTTAAGGCTGCAAATTTTTTAAACTGTTCCACTGATAGTTCCAATTCTGCTTTCACTCACTGCATGAATTTCAACTTTACATTTGGCAAGCAACAGGAAATTACCCACAGTGCTTATCCTGAAATATAATTTAGTATATATGTTGATTGTTGATTCTTCTATTTTTTAATAGCATCAACTGATAAATTATTTTATTGGGAATTCAAACAACTGGAGTTTATTTCATGCTCTCTAATTTTGTGAGAAGCAAATGATAACGAATAGTCTGATACCATGACCTATATTCATAAAAGGAACCAAGAGACGTTGGTCATTACAAATCCTATATTAACAATCATACTTTCTGCAATCAGATACTGGATGTGTGTGGAGCAAAGTCATGTGTATTAAAGATGACTGTTGATGATTGAAGTAGCAGAAGAAATAGATGGCTTATTTTTCGGAGATTACTGGCTCTGGATTCTAACAGCCTGGATTTGAATCATTATTATTTACTGTAGTTGTAGTGTCAGATGTTGGTTATGTTACTCCTGCTATGACACATGTGGGACCTGTGCAATATGTATGTATTCATGCCCAGCTCATTATATATATTTATTCATTTTTATAATATAAATGTATAAGTAGATGATTATACTAATTCCCTTTGTGTAGGTGAGGAAACAACTATGGTTGGGGAGCATGCCCAAATTTATTGATCAGTATGTGTAGAAACCATGTTATCAGACTAGCCAAGTCATTATAGATCCCTAGGGTATTCTATTATGAATACTGTTCTAAATTTATTACTGTAGAACAAAACAGGGGGCAAGTGAGAGATCTCATAGGACTCACTGGAAAAGTGTACATTAACTAACTTCTAAGGTAATATAATTGGAATTGAAAGATAAAGACATTATTTATTTACCTAGAGACCAAAATAAGAATTAGAGTTCTAGTTTACAGTATGATAAATTGATTTCAGTTACTTTAGATGCCGTTTACTAGAAAATACCAGCTAATCCTAAATGGTTATTGGCATTGCTATTCTTTGGATCTGCCTAACTCTGCTGTTTTAAAAAAATGGAAATTTGCATTCTTTACTCTTTTCTTATTGGAGTTAAAAATCATACTAGTAGTTACAGCTTTCTTGCATTTATGAAGGCCCCTTTCGTGAACACTTGTCCAAACTCATGTATATATTTTATTATTTCCACATATAAATGTAGAATTTAGTGGTTGTCAGATTGATGGAATACACAGCCAGTCTGTATTTTCACTAGTTTTGTTCAGTAAGTGCTATCACAGTTGGTTTTGTTTACTCATTTGTTTCATTCTCTGTAGATACTTTGAATAATGGACTTGCTCATGCTTCATTCACATAATGGGAAATAAAAATTTTGTAATATATATGTATAATATATATTTATATGGATATATATATTATACATAGATAAGATTACACATACTTTATGTATATGTACATATATAAAAGCCTAATATGCAAGTTGTCCCCACGGGAGTTCAACTAGGAGACAGATCACTCGCTATGATGTGCACTGACCACCAGGGGGTGACACGGAATGAAGGGAGGCCCTGGCCAGCAGCCAGGAGGCCCCAATGGGCCCTAATCACCAGCCGGGCCTAGGGACTCTACCTGTGTACCCGGGCCTCTAGTTTATGTACATGTATATAATATATATATCAATTTCCTATAGTAATTATTTGAGACTTTCAAAAGTATATTTTATGTACTTATTCTCACTTAATCTCATTTCTTACATATTTTTTCTTCTATAGCTATTATGTATCATGGGAATGTATGAATTCTATAATTTACATAAATAAGTGATATTTATATGTATGCATATCTATACTAATAAAAGGGTAATATGCTAATTAGACTGGGTCAGCCGACATCCGACTTCCTTCCGGACAAAGCCACTGTGGAAGGGGCCAAGGCAGAGGTGGCTAGGGGCGATCAGGCCAGCAGGGGAGCAAGCAGTTAGGGGGCAATCAGGCCAGCAGGTGATGGCAGTTAGGGAGTGATCAGGCTGGCAGGGGAGCAGTTAGAGGGTGATCAGGCTGGCAGGCAGATGTGGTTAGGGACGAGCAGGCAGGCAGGCAGGCGAGCAGTTAGGAGCCAGCAGTCCAGGATTGTGAGAGGGATGTCCGATGGGCAGTTAGACATGCCCTGAGGGGTCCCAGATTGGAGAGGGTATAGGCCGGGCTGAGGGACACCTCCGCCCCCATGCACAAATTTCGTGCACCGGACCTCTAGCAGAAAATAATGGAACAAAGTAAAACATGGATACCTTTCAGGATATTTAAACTCTTGAAGTTTCAGAGTCATGCCTAAGGAAAGTTTAATCAAGAACATATAAAAATTGACATGTCACCCTAGTCAGTTTGCTCAGTGAATAGAGCATCAGCCTATGGACTGAAGGTTCCTGGGTTTGATTCCAGTCAAGAGCACATGCCCGGGTTGCACGCTTGATCCTCAGTGTGGAGTGTGCAGGAGGCAGCTGATCAATGATTCTTTCTCATCATTGTTGTTTCTATCTCTCTCTCCCTCTCCCTTCCTCTCTCTAAAATCAATAAAAATATAAATAAAATGAAATAAAATTGACATGTCATATGAATATTTCTCAGTGGTGATATATTCACTCGTATATACCACTCTCAAAGAGTCCAGATGTGGATGCTTATGATCAAATATGAATGAGACCTCTGTATTTGGGACACACAGACTTTAGATCAGTGATAAATAGATGTGTTCAGGATCTGAATACTTTTTTTTATGAGGAGGCTGGAAAAAAGGCTGTGAATCAATTCTGAAAGAAGAAAGACAGAATCTAATAAACCTGGGATACTATATTTGAAGAGCACAGCATACAGTAACTCATAAAAGCAATGATGTGGGTGTAAATGTGATGTGTTATGAAAGGCGCAGGCAGCCTCCCTCAATGATATGAAAATGTGAACCATCTTTACTGTTGAGGGTTGCTGATTATTGAGCAATAATTGTTGACTGCTGACTCAGGGCACAGGTTTTTGTGTTATTGTTTGTTGGTTTGTTTTGCACATGGAAGTACTTTTCATTTTCTATTGCTTTGGCTCTGTGAATAGTAATCCCTGGTAGTATGGCACGTTTTTCTTTTTATTTGTAAACTTCACTTTGAGGTATTATAAACCATGCAGAGATGCCCACAAGTCGTAAGAGTGCTTTTGAATGAACTTTTACCAAGGTAACATATCCTTTTAACTAGTACTTACTAGTAGATAAAGAAATAAACATAAAAATAAGCAGACACTTGCTTACCTCTTTCAGCCACTAAACTGAGCTCTCCAAGATGACCACTAGTCTTGTAATTTAGATAATGTTCCCAGTTATTGGACTTTATGTAAATGAAATCATACAGCATATACTCTTTTGTTTCTGCTTCTTTTTTTCAGCATTGTGACTTGGAGATTCATCCACATCATTTTAAGATATAGTTTCAAATCACTTATTCTCAATGTTCACAGGGATGTCCACTAGAACTCTAGTACTGGAATATTTCTTTATGCTATAAAGTACAGTAGCCATTAGCCACATTCAGTTATTAAGCACTTACAATATGGCTGGTATAACTGTGAAACTAAATATTTAATTGCATTTAATTTTAATTTAGTTTAAATTTAACCATGTGGCTAATGGTTACCATAATGGACCACACAGTATAGAGCATAACATTTGTATGCCACAGTTTAATCATCCATTCTTCTGTAGAATAACTTTTGGATAATTGCGAGTTTATACCATTATTAATAGTGTTCTTATGCAAGATTTTTTATATTTTGGGGGGTGAAAATGCTTATACATTTCCACCGTGTACTTATGCAGAAGTTGTATTACAACTTACAATTTTAATAGATTATGTCAAATAATTTTTCACATTGGTTGCACCAAATTACCCTCTTAACAGCAATGTATTTTGTTGTTATTACCCTACATTGTCATCAATTATATTGTCTGTCTCTTTCATTTTCACCATGTTGGTAAGTGTAAAATATAGCATTTATGGTTTCCATTTCAATGTTTATTAGTAAAGAAAGGGAGTATCTTTTCATAGATAATGACAATAGTGCTCCACCATCTGGTCTTTTCCCCAAACTCTCATAACCCTTGTGTAACCGTAGTAAAATATCAGAAATTTCCCAATGGAATGAAATTCTACCAAATATTGTTGCTAGGACTTCTCAAAACTGTGAAGGATTTGAAAAGCAAGAAAAGACTAAGCCTCTATTGCAGTCCAGAGTTGCTTAAGCAACATGGCAACTAAATGTAATGTACTGTGCTGGATGGGATCTTAAAACAGAGCAGAAGTACACTAGGTAAAAACTAAGGCATTCTTAATAAAGTGTGCACTTTAGTTAACAATGATGTATCATATTGACTCATTTAATTATAAGAAATAAGACTATACTGTGTAAAATGACAACAATAGAGAAATCTCAGTAGAGGGGCCATATGGGAATTCTGTGTCGTATCTTTGCATTTTTTATCTCAGTCTTCACATCCTAAAATGAAGAGCTTGTTTTTTTTTTTAAAAAAATAGACCTAGAATGCATTTTTTAAACTTCATTTCCACAATATTGAGGCTCCCACTCTTATCTTAAAAAACAAACACACAAAATACATTAAAATTTTGCTGATAAATATATTGATTAATCTCATGTAAAATAAAAATTGAAGTTTTCATATCTACATGTGCTTAAAAGAATGAAGTAAAAGTTTCCCAAAATGCAGTGTGAAAGGTCACTAAGTACTCAAAGGTGCCTTTTGTAGACTCTGAAAGAGAGATTAGAAGGAACATAGGTTGTTACACTGCCTCACTGCACGATACTCCATGATTGACTTACTGTGACAAATAGTAAATGAGATTTTTTTAAAAAAACCACAATGCCATAGTGACTAGTGGTAACACAAGCCATCATAGGTAACACAAGCCAATATGTTGTCTTTTTTTTTTTTTAAGAAAGAAACATCGCTTTTATTTTATCAACACAAGAGATTAATTTCAGCACAGCCGATCTCCATGAACACATTTCCCTTATACATTGCCAAGGTCAATGGAATTTTGACTTGTCTGGTGCACTTGCCCTGGATACAAAGCTTAAGCCCTTTGAAAGCAAATACAACTCACAATCTATCAAGTTTGCTTTTTAAAGTTCAAGCTACTTATTTCTATTTCCATCGCAGCCTTCACATGCTCTGCTGGGTTTTTTCCTCCTTGTCATATTCCTTGGCTGCTTTTTATATACTGAAGACTTCAGACTATCGTGCTTCAGATTTGGTTAGTGAACACTGAAATAAGAAACAAAGATTACTGGATTAGGGCGGTAACTATGTCCCACTCAGTCCACGAGCTTCCAAGCATAAGCCCAGGTTGATGTTTATTTTAGTGGGAATTAGACTGCAGTGAAGAAATCAATTTTCTGTGTCTGTGTGCGGAAGAGTGAGAAATTTGGTGGCCTGTGTGCATATTTTTAAATGGATGGCTTCAAGCAGTATAAAAAGTACAATAGTGAAATATAATAACATGTACATTTGAAAAATAAAAAAGAATATATTGAACTTATATATTTTGCATCATTTGGCATTAAAGTAAATTTGTAAGCTTTACACATTTATCTTAATATATGCAATACATTTGAAACTGCCTTTAATTTTCAGTGATTTATGAGTTATTTTGATGAAGAGTTCCATTGAAACTGTTGCTCTAAATTTCTGGATTTTCACACACCCAATTAAGTAAAGGAGACCTGCACTTTGACACAGGAGTCCTGGTGTGTATTTCAAGAGTAATACCAATCAAGTTCATTTGTGCTGATGTGTTCATAAATGAATATTTATTTTTGATTAAAAACTCATCTTCAATACACAGACTTCTTTCTCACTGTACAATAGGCATATTTTGCAGAGCTCCTTTGAAGAAGATGTTCTGCAATAACATGTTTGTGAGATTCTAAAAACAGTAATTTCAGACATTAAAGGAGAAAATATTAGAGAGGCTTCTCAGGGAGATAATTTGGTTCTCTCATGGTTTCCTTCAAAACATCTATTCTCCTCTCCCTTTCTTTGGTAACAGAATCTTCATTTATTTTGGGAATTGATCTCCCACAAGATGCTGTGTTCCACAAATTACGCCTTGGATTTACAGTGGTAGGATACTGAGGCAGGTTAGTATTCGCCATCCCCCTGGACATAATTTTTAGCTGAGGAAGGGCATTTGGCCACTAAAACTGTGAACATCAGATTTATTTTAATGAAATGAAAGGGACTCAGGAGAAGATGATATATATTTAGATTATTGAGAGGACGACACCTTCAAGCCTAGATCTGGTGGTTATTTGTGCTCCCCTGTTGAGACATCTTGCAAGAGAATGAGATTCATACATACATGGCACAGCCAAAGTTCAGACAGAAATATTTCTAAAGAACATTTTTTCTTCAGGAAATTTTTGGATGACTTTCTCCAACTTTGCTTAAAACTAGTAGTAGGTTGATCTTTTCCATTAGATTTTGAAGGTATTTGATTTGGGTTCTAGTCACTTTCATTGAAAAATAACTGACACACACTTGAAAGCTTGTATACAGCTATGTTTCTGACCTGTAGTCCTTTTTTTGCCTGCTGACTACATGGCACAGAACAGTCTACGGCAGTTTGCACAAAAATTAATGGAAAGGGGCCCACAATGCTTATGAGTAAAATGACAATATAAAGCATCTCACTACAGAGACAAGCACCTTGAGCTCTTTTTATTATTGTTGATAGTATTTTTTTCTTTATTGATTAAGTTATTACATATGTGTCCTTATCGCCCCATTGTGCCCCTCTCCCCCACCTTGAGCTCTTTATGAAGTAGCAGCTACTAGAATAGTCAGTTCAGGATATGGTTCAGTAACATGATTATACTTTATGACAACAGAAACTTGGAATAATCTAGAATAGTTTTTTGTATTTTTAAAGAAAGACTCACCTCAATAGTTTATAGTCTCATTTGAGTGACTTTGTATTAGAAAACACTGTTGGTCTTTGTTGGAATATAATTAAGAAATTAAAATGTATACCTGCCAAATCAATAAAATCTAAATGGTCAGAATTGAGGAATGTGGGCATAATCTGCATTAAGTCCCATTTGTCATTCAGTAGAATTATAACCTTATTATTTTGATGTTTTAATGTTACACTTTTGATTTACTTTTTTATTTTTTTAACCCTCACCCAAGGATATTTTTCCATTGAATTTTAGAGAGAGTGTAAGGGAGGGGGATAAACAGAGAGAAAAAAATTGATGTTAGAGAGACACATCATCAATTGCTTGCCTCTTGCATGCATCCTGACCAGGGACTGCAACCTAGGCACATGCCCTTGATGGGAATTGAACCCAGGACCATTCAGTCTGCCAGCTGACGCTCTATCCACTGAGTAAACCAGCTAGGGCTAATGTTACACTTTTATGGCAGGGATTCTTTGTCTCCGTTCACCTGGAATACTTCTGAATTTCACAATTGGAAAGCAGCATTAACTAATAATTCAGTTTCATTAAAATGTATGAATGTTTTTCCTGTCATCAATGGAAGAGAATATTGGAACCAGTTTTGGTAGATAACATGCCAATCTGCTACAGAAATCAGACTCCTAGTTTTGAAATTTTGGCACATGTTGCTTTGTGGAATATTCCAAGGAGTCACATAATTTCACATGGTCTGTAAGCTTCAGGGTATTGGAAACGGAGGTGTCCTGGCTTGTTTTAAGTCAGAACTAAGGATGTGCCAACCTGTCACAACTCCTGTGCACAGAGCACGCTATAGCTCTTCACACCCCTTTGAGTTCGCATCAGTCTTTGGAAAATAACATTTTTTCCTCAGAATGAGCTGTCACTATCAATTTAAATAGTGGCTGTAGAATTGGAATTCACCCAAATTTTCAGCAAGCCATTTGCTTCACTATGTCACAAACTGAGTGACTTGCAAAAACATATTTTTTTCATACTGTTTTAAAGCAAATACAATACTATCTCCTCAAAGATTGCAGTAATCATTGAAGATACTTCAATACAAATATATATTTCTAGATCTATTTTTCTGCTTTGTTGGCATTTCTGATTCACTTTTAGTAATCAGCCAAAAGCCTTTTTTATTTTTTTTCTCTTTTCTTTATTGATTAAGGTATTACATATGTCCTTATCCCGCCCCACTGCCCCCCCCACACCGCTCATGCCCTCACCCTCCTGGTGG
>NW_006297021.1:2095235-2097322 GCF_000327345.1 Myotis davidii | reverse complement strand
GCGCCCCCCTGTTGTCTGTGTCTACTAGTTAGGCTTATAGGCCTGCATACAAGTCCTTTGGTTAATCTTTCCCCCTTACCCCCACCCTCCCCTACCTTCCCTCTGAGGTTTGATGGTCTGATCAATGCTTTCTCTAGTGTGTTTTGACTCTTCAGTTCTTCAGCTCTGGGCATCAGAGACCACCAGCCTGCGAACATCTTTGTGATAGCTAGTTTCTGTTCATGTTATAAAAGTGTAAGATACCAGATACTATATGGTAAAGATCGTGTTCAGTGTAAAATATTGTGAAACACACATCCTTAATAAAAAGGGTTCTTCTCATTTTGGCACATGTATCCTCCCTGGACTGTCATAAAAACTCCATGGTAGGGATGGTTTAATATTGTCACCTGTCCCTGAGTGTAACATAGCCGTCTGCATGGGAATGAAAATGCAAAGTCAGCTGCATTTTTTCCTGGAGGAAAACATCCGTTGTGCCCTTCTTAGCTTTCATTTCCATTTTATTCCAGATTCATAACATAAGCTCTTATTTTTCAGGAGGAAAATAGCTAATCAAGCACAGAGATTTCAGTTCGTATAACCTATCAATTTTTATTGTTTTTACAAGAAAACTTAATTCAAATAAACTCTATAAAAGTCTACATCAGACCTATTTGCAGGAGATTATCACAAGTGAAATTAAACATGACAGGAAAGACATTGTGCAATTTGTGGGAAGATTAATACCTGATACCTGGGAGGTCCTGTTGATGAGAAATAAAGACCTGGTCGGGCATTCAGTTCTAAGTCTCACTACATCTTGCTGTGTCGTCTGAGCTCACCAAGTCATTTATCTCTGTGTGCATCAGCCACTTCATCCAGAAAATGGGGATAAAACATTAACCTGCCTTTAGCAATGAGCGGCTCTAAAGGTCCCAACAGTGTAGCAAAGGCAAAAGCCTGCGAGGTATTGGAAGTGACACAATGGAGTAGAAAAATCACCTATGATGATGGTGCTGGAAAAAGCAAATTAATTTACCGTACATGCAAAACACAATTTCCCTTCACCTACATGATGTCAGAAATATCATATCTGATGGCTCACTTTCTTCTATCTTCGGATATAATCTGAACCTGAAGTAACTCATGTGTCCCTAGCCAATCAATAAATTCTTTGTTGCATCTCTTCTACTTGTATTCTGCCCCAGGAAATCTGCATTCTCATGTGAACGAATTCTTCCATCTTTAACATTTACAATTATTTAGTGTGTTCCCTGTACTTCACGGTTAATTACTTCCCTGTCAATCACAGGTGATGATTATCCCATGGCCCTAACTAATTCAGAGAAGTGGCGTTATGGGTTATCTTATTTCTGCTATGTCACTTTCATTTGCAAATTATTGATCTGCCACTACCATTAAAATCACTACTTACGAAGTTCATTCCACCTACTTTAGCTCGACTTTTAGCAGCTTCAGGACCTTGTTCACACTCTTTGTATGTAGAGTGTCTTGCCATCTATCTCAGTGATTTATGATTTCTTACTGATGACTTATTTCTCTTCTAAATTTGCTAAACATGTTTTTTAATCTTTGAAGAGCATTGAATTTTATCATTACTAGGTGTTATTCACCTACAAGGGCAATCAACCCTATTATCACATCACCCTGAGCTGTGCATTGGTTCTGGAATTGGTTAACTTCATGGTCATACCAAACAACTTGGTCATTGCTAGCTCTGTATTGATAATGGCATTAAATGGTCCTTCTCTTTCATTGTTCACTTAAGTATCCTATATAATAAAAGCCTAATATGCAAATTGACCAAACTGCTGAACAGCCTGTGTAACGACCAGTCGCTATGATGCCCACTGACCACCAGGGGGCAGACGCTCAAAGCAGGAGCTACCTACCTGCAGGCCCCAGGCCAGACAATGCGGGTTCCAACAGGGGCCCACTTGGTCGCTCCTTGGTCGCCTCACAGATCAGTCCTGATCTCCAGCCAGGCCTAGGGACCATACCCATGCACGAATTTTGTGCAACAGGCCTCTAGTATAACCATAAACCACCACCCTGTTTTATCAAGTCTTTGGTAGCATAATGGTTGT
>NW_006297021.1:2077617-2095064 GCF_000327345.1 Myotis davidii | reverse complement strand
TTATATTTACACTTTTATATTCTATATTTGGTAGGTAGTCCCCTCTTCTCCATCAGGGATACATTGCAGACTCCCAGTGGATGCCTGCAACAGCATACAGTACTGAACCCTATATATATATACTATGTCTTTTTCTATACACACATACCTATGTGCTGGAAGCCGGTCCATCCTTGCTGCTTGACACAGTCACTGCAGGGAAGAAACATCCAACACCTATGATAAAGTTTAATTTGTAAATTAGGCACTGTAGGAGATTAACAATATAACTAATAATAAAATAGAATTATGAAAATGTACTGTAATAAAAGTTATGTGAATGTGGTCTCTCTCTCAAAATATCTTATATATTGTACTTACCCTTCTCCTTTTGGTAACCATGTGAAATGACAAAAATGCCAAACCCATACCTGAGTCTGTTTAGGCGAGCGGCTCTCAACGTGTGGGTCGCGGCCCCTTCGGCGGTCAAACGACCCTTTCACAGGGGTCGCCTAAGACCATCCTGCATATCAGATATTTATATTACAATTCATAACAGTAGCAACTTTACAGTTATGAAGTAGCAACGAAAATAATTTTATGGTTGGGTCACAACATGAGGAAATGTATTTTAAAGGGCCAGAAGGTTGAGAACCACTGGTAAGCATCCCTTACTTGTAGTAAAAGGCTTTGTAATAATTTCAGGATATCCCTTGCTGAAGTCTTCATATGATCCCAGTGCTTTCTGGTGCAACATGTCACCATCAGTCAGAACATGTTTTCTGTTCATGTCTTTGACCCACATATTTAATGCCATTTCCATCTTAAGTAAGCATTTCTCATGCTCTGTGGCTGGAACGTTTGCAGTTTGAGGTGCCACAGCAAAGCTAACATGAATTTATTTTTCTTACAATTTCACAGATGGAAGATTCATTCTCAGTGTAGATCTTAGCAAACTCAGCATATTATTTTTTTCTTCTTAAGACAATAACTTTCCCCTTTTCATTTAAAGGAAGCACTTTATGACTTCTTTGGCATATTCAAATTGCCAGCATCACTACTCTTGAGTTTGGGGACCATTATTAAATAAAATAAGGGTTACTGGAACACATGCTTTGTGATACCACCACAGTTGATATAATGATGGAGTTGGCTACTAAGTGATTAGTGGGTAGGTAGTCTATACAGAGTGGATATTCTGGACAAATGAATTATTCATGTCCTGGATGGGATGGAGTAGGAGGGTCCAAGATTCCATCATGCTACCCAGAATGTTGTTCAGTTGGAAATGGGAATTGTTTATTTCTGCAATTTTCCATTGAATACCTTTGAACCATAGTTGATAGCAGGTCACTGAAACCACTAAAAGTAAAGTTGCAGATACGGAGGGGGGCTACTGTATAATGCCAGTATTGTCTGCAAAATTATTTTAGATAAAGTAGTTACTTGACTTATTGGTATATAAAACAATTCACAACCAAGTTTTGAAAATGACATATTCATTATAGGCACAGGTTTCTAGAGCTGCGTCTCAGCTCTTCAGATGCTCAGAGACTTAGGGTATCTGTACTCCAGTTAACAAATCTATAAAATTATTGTGAAAAAAATAGCCAGTCCTTCATGAAGTTATTGTGCAGTTGAAATGAGTTAAACACCTAAAACATTCAGAATAGTGCATCATATTTCATATGTGCTTCCTAGCTAAGTGAGATGTACCTTTTGGTGATTAAGTCAATTATAACACATTTTATTTTTTTTCACTAAGATAGAAAAGAAACATGTTGATATCTTTGTACCACTTAACACAATAAAGGTTTCCACAAAAACTTTCTTTAAACCTCTTAATGGAATTGTCATTTGATGATCATAAGAAAATGCATCTATATTATTTTCACAATCCCCAGGGAATATATAGAAATAGAACAAAAGCATACTGTTGGGAAATAAACATTCTGAAATTCCCGACCCACACTTAGGTTGACACAGTCTTCTAAGAAATGAATCATGCAGTAGATGTACACAGAATTAGATATCCCATTAAATCCCTGCTATGCTTTAATGGCTTCAAAAGTTTAAAGATGTTGTATGTAATTAGGGAATTGTAATGTATTATGGCTTAATTTCATTCAATTATTTTACCGTAAAGCTTTGTCAAATCATATTATTTCCATTGTTTATTTACCTAAGTTGATCAGTCCTTGACTACTTGATTCATATAGTGTGTGTGTGTGTGTCTATGTATATATATGTAATATATGTGTCTTTTGGCCATCTATCTTTAGCAATATCATTTAATCTTGATATTTTATAGTCTTTGGTTTCATATGATTGAAAAACTGAATAGCCCCCGTGGACCATTTCAGTTTTCTGGTCACTGCTGTATCGGGCACCATCCCCAGGGCTCCTCTGTCTCCTTTATTTTGTTTCTGGCAGCCTCGTCTAAATTGGAGTGTTCCTATTCTCATCTGCTCATTCCTTTACTGTCATAACAGTCCCATTTTGTATTGGAAATTGGTCTTCTCTGAGGCTTAAATATTGTTTTATGTTCTTTATGGTTTCTATATTCTAAATGAAAACTAAGATTTATGATGCCCTGGAGAGGCCACTTGGTTTCAGTTCTTCAAAGAAAAATGTTGCATTAAAGACAGTGCTGGTAACCCTGCAGTATATCAGAACACTTTATGAAACGTTAACTATGTTAGAACAAGAGCTAACAGCATGCTTAGGTATGGAGTTGAAAATTATTATATGAATTAATGTATTATTATAAATATTCACAACATTTTTTAAATTGCTTTCTTTTTTCTAAGGCAATGTTAGTCCTTAGACCTTTCCTAGCACTAACTTTCTCCCTCACATCAGTTCTTGAAAGTATTCTGTGTCACTACCCAGAGAGTGCTAAATGACCTCCAGGGAATTCATCTATTGTCTTATAGAAGATGGCCCTGTCTTTTAGGATAAATTTGAAACATTACTACATTTCACAGGATGCAGTATAAATTGCATTTCTATCCAAAGCAAAATCAACCATTATTTGTAAGGTTTCTCTTCAGTGGATTATTTTTATGTTATTTTTCTAAATTCCAACTGGAATATTTCATGACAAGCCCCCAATAAGTCTTTCTATTTAAGGTCAAGGCATAAGTATTCTCATTTTAATCACCATATGTAATCCAAGCTCCATTTCCCTTTTGTTTTTATTCTTTTAATACTTAAAGCTGATGATGTGAGGGTCAAGTAGGGTCAGCATTGGGCAGTACCATTTTATAAGAATTGGTTTTGAGACATTATAATTATTCTTCCCAAGCCTGAATGATCTCTCAGAATTTCTTTTGCAAAGGTCATTAATGACCTTCATGTCTGTAATGAAATTGTTTTAATTTCTAAGTCTCACTTTATGTAAGAATCATTGTATGTAGTTAATTGGGTCCTCCTTAGACAAACTGTTGCTTCTTTAACTTGTGACACCACTTTCCTGCTGTTGATTGCCTATCAAAAGCATATCTTTATTTATTTTTGCTGGCAAAGTTTTGATTTAATGTAGTTAATCACCATTTTATTTACTTAGTTAAAGAATTTGCCACCCTGTGCCAACATAAAAAATCTTATATCACCTAACAGACCACTGTGGTCTTATTTTTCTTGTTATGATTTGTATGGGGGGGCACATATGTGTGCCTAGTATGGCCTCTGGAACCTGAGGGATGGTGTACTTGTTGGCTTCCTGGACAAAGTTTTCTTTGACAATTCAAATACTTACATAAAGAGAAACACCCCCTTTTTTTTGCTGGAAACCATCCTGTCTTCATGCAGTGCTTAGAATTAGTGATGCCATCTCATGTCCATGAAAAAAGGCAATATCAATAGTTGTAGATGTAAGAATAGAAAGAACTTAGTTTCTTTATGGCATTGCAGAGTAACTGAATCAGCAAACCTTCCAATGTTCCTATCTGCTTATTATTTCACTAGAGGCTCAGTTTCACAAAATTCATGCACTCAAGCGGGGGGGGCCTCAGCCTGGCCTGCACCCTCGTGCAGTCCAGGAGCCCTTGGGGGATGTCTGACTGATGGCTTAGGCCCACTCCCCTAGGCCATCAGTTGGACATCCTTAGTGCTGCTGCAGAGGCGGGAGAGGCTCCTGCCACCAGCACTGCTCTTGCCAGCTGCGTTGAGCATCTGCCCCCTGGTGGTCAGTGCGTGTCATAGTGACCAGTCATTCTGCCCTTTGGTCGATTTGCATATTAGCCTTTTATTATATGGATTATTTGACCCACCTATAATTCTGATATACTATAAGTGGAAGGCATTCTAACACAAGCCTGGATTTGGGACTAATCATTTTCCAATGGAGAATCAGAGAATACACTCTCTAGGGATGTTACATGTCTGTGCAATCCCAAAGCCCCATTTGAGCTGTGATGGCTCTCCATTACTGTCTGCACCTTAGCAGCAGTCAGAGAACATCAGCAGTTGCATTTATCTAGAATTGTATTTTTTTCTTGATGTACATTCTGAAATACTTTATTTTTAGTATGTTTTTATTCATTTTTTGGGAGATAGGAAGGGAGAGGGACAGAGAGATAGAAACATTATTGATTGGCTACCACCTGCACACCCTTTATTGGGGAATTGAGCCTGAAATCTGGGCATGTGCTCTGACCAGGAATCGAACTGCAGGCCTCTTGGTTCATAGGTCCATGCTCAACCACTGAGTCACATCGACTAGGCTATTTTAAGTAGTTTAGAAATAATGTGTACGTAACTTCAAAGCAGTGGAAATTTTACACATAGAAGATTTCAAGTCCCGTTGCTATCAAGTACAAAACAGTAGAAATAACTGAGGGAGAAAGATGAACAGCCTACAGGAAAAAAACCAAATAGGAGAAAATTAAACCAATGTATTTCTAAATTATTCATGGTTCTAAGAAGTCTGAAACTAAATTTTATACTCAAACACGTATAAGAAATTGAAAATTTTACATATCAAAATAAGCAGGAGGTAATTAAAGCAGTGTTTATAGGGAAATTCATAGCATTAAATTCTTATATAAGAAATGAGGAAAAGGCTCCAATCAATAATTTAAGCACTCTCTTAATTACTTTAGGAAAGAATAACACAATAACTCCAAACTAAGCACAAGGAAGAAATAATAAAGACCACAGTAGGAATCAATGAAATTGAAAATATGAAAACAATAGAGAACATGAAATAGAAATCCGGTTCCTCAAAAAAAATCAATAAAATTGATAAGTCTATAGGAAGTCCGGCTAAAATAAAAACAGAGAAGACACAAATTACTAATATCAGGAATGAAATAGGGATTATCATTCATATTCTACAGCTATTAAAAGAATAATAAAGGAGTATTACTGCCATTTGTCTCAGAGAAATGAAAATTATATTCATACAAAAACCTGAATACAAATGTGCAGAGCAGCTATGATTATAATATCCCACACTGGAAACATTGCAGATGTCATTTAATGAATAAATGGTGAACTGGTACATACTTACCATGGCTAACTACTAAACAATAAAATGGAGTAACTTGCTGACACATCCAACCACTTGGATTAATCTGAAAGACAAAAAAACCAATTACAAAATTTCATTTATGGAGAGCAGATCAGCAGTTGCTAGGGCTTAGGGCACGGTGGGAGTAATGAAGACCAGAGAGATGAGTATGGTTATAAAAGGGCACCACAGGGAAGACTGCTGGTGGGAATGCAGACTGGTGCAGCCACTATGGAGAACAGTATGGCGTTTCCTCAAAAAACTAAAAATGGAACTCCCATTTGACCCAGTGATCCCACTTCTAAGAATATATACCAAGAAACCAGAAACACCAATCAGAAAGGACATATGCATCCCTACGTTCATAGCAGCACAATTCACCATAGCTAAGAATTGGAAACAGCCTAAGTGCCCATCAGCAGATGAGTGGATTAGAAAACTGTGGTACATCTACACGATGGAATACTATGCTGCTGTAAAAAATAAAGAACTGTTTACATTTGCAACAGCATGGATGGACATGGAGAGCATTATGCTAAGCGAAATAAGCCAGTCAGAGAAAGATAAGTATCACATGATCTCACTCATTTGTGGAATATAATGAACTACATGAACTGATGAACAAAAATAGATCCAGAGACATAGAAGCATCAAACAGACCTTCCAGCCTCTGAGGCAATGCATGGGAAATGGGGTTGGGGGAGGGTAATAGATCAACCTATGGACTTGTATGCATGCATATAAGCATAACCAAAGGACACACAGTAGGGGCAGGGCACATGTGCCGGGGGAAGGGGGAAGTGGCCTGGAAGAGGGCAATGGGGCAAAAAGGAGACATATGTAATACTTTCAATAATAAAGAATCTAAATTTTGAAAAAGGGCTTCACCAGGGAGCCTTGTGGTCAAGATACTAACGGAAGGAGACTCTATGATAGAGAGCTCTCATGGTCCATATCTGGAGCTTAATTGTAGTCAAATCTACCTTCTTTTCTTTTACCCCATTTTTATATGAGATTTTATCTCAGTCTAGTTTCTCTCATAGTAACAAGAGGTGTGTAGCATTAAGATATATCCCATTCACCTTGCAGGTGTTGGTCAGTGGTTGAGCATCTACTATTAGTGGTTTGATCTCCTATCAGGGTACATTCTAGGGTTTGCAGGCTCGATCCCCATAGGCAGCCAATAGATGATTCTCTCTCATCAATGTTTCTATCTCTTCCTCTCTCTTTTTTTTCTGCCTTAAACCAACAAAACATTTTTTTAAAAAAGATATATATCATTGAAAAACAAAAGTGCCCAGCGGAAACAGAGATCATCATATTTATATGTTCTTATAGATCTTTTTTTGAGTAACAAAAAAAATTTTCCTAGGAATTAACCCATGCCTGCTTCTGGCTTACTTCATGATCATCTGGCTTTCCTTAATTGCTCACTATCATTTTTCCCTCTGTGTGTGTGTGTGTGTGCGAGCTCAAGTCTCAAGCAGTGACTGGTAATCAAAATCAAATCACCAGAATTACGGATGTGAATTTAGACTAATCCAGTCTTCTCTCTCTCCAAGTTGTGAAGGCAATATGATCAGAATCCCTGAAATGTGGGCTGTACTTTCTAAGTCTTCCAGGCTGCCTCCTGTTCACCAGGCCTAATGAATACAAGGTCATCATCATAATGGAACTGTGTGCGATCTGGGCTGAATCCAGACTTTCTAGGTCAGCGGTTCTCAACTTGTGGGTCGCAACCCCTTTGGCAGTCAAACGACCCTTTCACAGGGGTCGCCTAAGACCATCCTGCATATCAGATATTTACATTATGATTCATCACAGTAGCAACGTTACAGTTATGAAGTAGCAACGAAAGTAATTTTATGGTTGGGTCACAACATGAGGAAATGTATTTAAAGGGCCCAAAGGTTGAGAAACACTGCTCTAGGTGTTCTTATTGGGGATGTGGGGGAAGAGGTCTTTGCTTCTTCACTTGTTGGAGAAAAATGAATCCTTTTAACATAATTTAGGCCATAGCAAAGCCCTTTCTTCAGGTGACTTGTTTGGCCACTTTTTTTTTCAAGTTTCAACTTTAAAGACTCTGATTAATGTTAAACATTTTCTGAAGGTAAAAATGTCTCTCAACCCATCTACTTTCAGTTTAGAAAAAAAATATTTCTAGAAGCTGCAGTAATTCTGTTCAGATATTAAGAAGACCCATGGAATAACAGATTTCAATTCTAGGTGACATTTTTCTTATTCTCTTCCTCTCTTCCTCTATGGCTGCAGACTGGGTAGATTAGCTCACAAAAGCCATTTCTTTGTTTTATTCTGTTAATAGAGACTTCAGCCTTATTGTTAACATCTAACACTCCACTCCAGTTAGGATCAGTCAGTCATGTGACCTCACTCTTCTAATGAGACCCTGGTGAAGCTCTTACCCAACCTGATGGCAGGACAGACTGTGTTGGCTCATGAAATATTGTTCTTTGTGTCTCTTCCATTGTTCTTCTCTGTCCTTTCACTGTAGTCATATATTTGATGCCAGGAGGGACAATAGCCATATTGCTATCATGAGAAAAAAAGCTTCATCTTAAGAATAGTGAGAAAAGAAGACAGAGTTGCCTGGAGAAGTGGCAACTGCCCTGGATTGCTTAGAAATCATATTAAATGGTAAAAATAAGTATTTGTCTTATTATACCACTAGTAGCCCTGCACACGAATCCGTGCATGAGTAGCTCGCTGCTGCTTGCCTCAGCTCGCCCACAGCCACTGGTAGCTCATAGCTCACTGCCCCACTCTGCAGCTCATAGCTCACTGCCCCACCCTCCTGTAGCTCTCTGCTGCTTGTAGATCGTTCGTGATGTTACAGCATCCCAATTAATTTGCATATTCCTCTATTATTATATTAGATGACCGATTAGCTTATAGTATACACATAACTCACCAAGGTGAACTGTAAATGAAGAAGTTGAGTATTTTAGTATGTTCTATAGATTTAGTGATCCTTCATTGTTTATTAAATGATGAGCCAGCTATGTGAAACATTCCTCAGCATGGCGATGATTAGGATGACCATGGCAACAGTGATAATGACAGCCAAACAGGCCATGACAACCACAATATATAGCTAATTATTGAGTGCTTACTTTGTATCACACATTGTTCTATTTTAAAGAAGATGAAACTGTGCATTCAGTTACATTATTTGCTCAATATATGAAATCTGGGGAGGGGCAGAGACAATTCCGTCTGGTCTCTTTGACTCCAGAGCTGGACACTATCCCCACTAAACCTAACAGCTCTATGACTAGACGAAAGCCTGCGTGTGCCACCACCTCTCCTAGTAACACTGCTGAGCATTTTTGTTTTCTTCCTTGCAGTTATCCTTTTATGAACAGAGACACTTTCCTCCAAGTGTCATGCTGCGGCGGGGCTATTTAGAAATTCTCTGAGTCTTCACAGAGACTCAATTCTGTGAAAAATATGGAAATATCATAAATTCATATCTCTGGGAAGGGTGACTTGCTTTTCCAAGCATAGAAATGTGAATGCAGAAAAAAAGTGTAGACATGTTTGAACGTACAAAGTGTTTTCTTTTTCTTTCACAATGGCTATTAGTCATGAGGCATTACTTATCTTAAATTAATTTCATTGGGGTGACATTGGTTAGTAAGTTTATATAGGTTTCAAGTGCATAATTCTATAATACATCATCTGTATATTGCATTGTGTGCTCATCACCCAAAGTCACCATGTAGTTGGCCCCTTTACCCTTTATTACTGCCCACTCGCTCCCTTCTCTGGTTGCCTCCTTGTTTCATCACATTCAGACCTGGCAGTTAGCTGGAAGGAACTGGCCAATTATCCCCACCCCCCTTAACATATTCTAAAGCAGCGGTTCTCAACCTGTGAGTCGTGACCCCTTTGGGGGTCGAACAGCCCTTTCATAGGGGTCACCTAAGACCATCGGAAAACACATATATAATTAGATATTGTTTTTGTGATTAATCGCTATGTTTGAATTATGTTCAATTTGTAACAATAAAATTGGGGGTCACCACAACATGAGGAATTGTTTTAAAGGGCTGCAGCATTAGGAAGGTTGAGAACCACTGTTCTAAAGAAAATAACAAGCAAACATTAAAATCTTGAATTAAGTGAAAACGATGTGAAAAATACACCAAAGAGGGAAATTGCAAATTGAAGGATGAGAAGGGATAGCTAAAGAAAGTGGTAGACAGGTTTGATTAACTGTAGTGAAGGTCATAGTAGAAGTAAAATGAAGAAAGTTATTCAAAGTCAGGCATAATTACAGTGCACGATGCGGCATGTTAATTGTGAATGACTGATAGTAACACAGCCCATATGAAATATGTTCTGCTTTTCTGCACTTACAGTGATTGTCATAACACCTAATCTGAAAAAAAAATGGAAAGAAGAAGCAAAGCATGTGATATTTTCATTCAGATGACTATTAATACTGCTGCTTACTCCTTTCCATTAGCCACACCCTCAATTAGTCTCTGCATTTAGCCTAAGCACTTGTTTTCATGGTTGAATTGGCTAATGTATGAAGCCAGACAATATTTGACCACTCTTTTAAAGTTAAAATTGTACAATAAAATCTTCAACACAATATTTTACCAATGTCATTCTGAATAACTTTTGGATTCCATACACTGGGACATTTGGGAAAGTGATTCATCTTCTCATAGTGGTTTCCATTCTGCATTTTAAAATGTTACACCCTCAACAGCTTTTCCATAAAAATCTGTTGTCCTTCATATTTAAATATGTTATTACAAAATTTAATGTTATTTTTGTTTGTAAGACTGATAAAAGTAACAGCCATATACCTTGAGGACAGTTTTAGGAAAAAAAAATATATATATATATTTTTTTCCCATGTAATATGAACACATTTATATTACTGAATCAAAGATATCATCCACCACCCACTTGCCTTCTGCAGTTATTTTTTATTATATGTAGTTCTTAAATTGTGTGGCATTTTTTTTATTATGGACATTATTCACATCAAGTGGATTATCATATATCTAGTCATGGGTAGAAATAGTGAGATAAACTAATAAAAATGGTACAAAAAAATAAGTAAGGCAGGATTTTAAAAAAGAAAGCTCTACCTAAGATGCCACAAATCTGTGTCACAGCCCTCATCTTTTGAAATATGTTACTCCCGAATCCAAACTTTCCTAAGTAATTTTGCTGTCATCCCAGGAGTCTTTAAAGGTCGAGGTGAGCTAAACATTTTGCATTAATTAACAAGCACTGCAGCCACGGAAGAACGTTGGACCTCTAGGTTTCCCTCATGCACGGGCGGACAGAACGTGCATCCCGCAGAAACTGGTTTGGGCTCCAGTCTGATAAACTGGGTATTTGATCTTACAAACAATTTGTTTTCTGGCTGAACAGGTATCTTTTGTTCCTTGAATTAAATCACTAATCTACAACAATTCGAACTGTTAAGGCTCCCTAGTATTTTTTTCTATAATATGTCTATTCCAACAAAACCAAAAACGCCTTCCTCTGTTTATTGTCATTCTATAGTCTATAATAAATTGCATAAATAATATATGGTGTTATACTGTACCACAGCATGCATACCATATATAATATACTTTGTGTATAGTATATACTATATATAATTATACACTAACTAGAGTATACATGAATATATAATTTTAACTATATAATTTATGTATGTATTAGGAGTATACACTTTTCATCCAAGTAAACTGGTAGGACAGTAGGGTATATGGTTTCAGAGTTGGCCAGAGAATGGAAATCTATAAGAGTTTGTTCTCTCTCTCTTTCTCTCTCTCTCTCTCTCTCTCTCTCTCTCTCTCTCTCTCTTTCAAGAAGAAAACAAGTAATCAGCTAAAAATTCACTTGGGAAAAACGTGTCTGGGTTGAAGATGAGAGGAGATGCTATCACTAAGGAAATAAGATACTATAATTTCTGGGCAGTCTTAAGAGCCTATTAGAGATTCTGATTAATTACTATATATTGTGAAAGTACTCAGCGATTGTTCTTTTATAGCCACACTTAGCAGCAGGAGTGTAGGTGAAGAGTTTCTATAACCAAGGATGTGGTCCTCTCAAAAGCCTACAACAAAGTAGGAGAAAGTGTGATTAGGATGAGAGTGAAAGATGGTAGCACCAATGAATGGGAGGGCCAGTTGTGTTAAAGATTTTTGAGTCGGGTACTAGAGTGAGGTAAAAGTCAGATAGACTTCGATTAGGGAGGGGGTCCCTGTACATCAACATTATAGAGGAATTTGTGAACATACAATTATAAGTTGTCAATGATGTTTTAATAGGGAAGGGCTGTCAGATATAGTCTCATTTCAGGGTGTTTATTCTGCACAATAATTATGGCATTTTAATTAAAAAAGGCAAAACAATAAATTTTAAAGATCCCTAAGCCCCTGAGAGGTCCTTTTAATAAATATTTATGTCCTAATAACTTAATGAATATTTATATTCTAAAAAATTGGTAACCTTTTAAAAAACTAATACACACAAGCCCTGGCAGAGTGGCTCAGGTGGTTGGGGTGTTGTCCCGTACACCAAAACTTTGCTGGTTTCATTCCTGTATGGGCACGTATCGGGGGCAACCAATGGGTATTTCTCTCTCATATCCATGTTTCTCTCTTTTTCTTCCTTCCTCTCTGTTTAAAAATCAATGACCATGTCTTCAGGTGAGGATTGAAAACATAATAATAATACACACAAATAGATAATAAATTTATTTTATTCTTGAAGAACCACAGACTTTTTAGTAAGATGTGTTTTGAGCTTTGCACAGCTTCTATTTCTTAGACTTTATTTTTTACAGAAGTTTTGGGTTCAGAGCAAAATTGAGAGGAAAATACAGAGCTTTCCACCCACCTGCTGCCCTGACCCATGCGTAATCTCCCACATCCACATTTCCTACCAGAGTGGTCCTAGGTTATAACAGATGGACTTACATAGACAATTCATAGTCCCCGTAAGACCATACTTTAAGAGTTCATTCTTGATGTACACTCTATAGGTATGGACAAATGTGCAATGAAATTCATACTGTGGTATCATTCAGAATATGTCCCTCTCCTAAAAATCCTCTCTGCTCTGTCTATTCATAGCTCACATCCCCACTCTCAACCCCTAAAACCACTGTGTTGTTTTGTTTTTTTACTGTCCGCATAGTTTTGTCTTATCTAAAATGTCTTGTTAGAATCATATATTATGTAGTCTTTACAGATTGGCTTCTTTCACTAGCCATAGATATTTAAGGTTCCCTTTAACTTACTTATTCACCAGCCTGATGAAAGGTTTTTATACAAGATTTTTAAAAATTTAAACATACATGTATATTTCATGTTAAGTAATTTATGTAACATTAACTTTTATGTATATGTATATATACTTATCATCATTGACAAAGTTTATTAGGTTGAGAAAAATAAACCTAACTTTAGAAGAAGCGAATAATATAATGTAATAATTTTATTCATGCGTAAATCTGTCAATCTGCTATTTTTCAATAATACTCTTTTTGAGTATAACATACTTTAATTGTTATCAGAAATGAAACATGCTTTATTGGCTCAATGCTGAGGTATTTGACAAAGTGCATGCTACAAGTTCAGGATGATGGGCTTATACACTGTTATTTAGTATTCATAGTCACCTAATGTGAAAGATCCTACCAGATAGAGATAACTAACGTTCAACGTAATACAGGTAGAGTTTAAACTTAAGCCATGTATAGGTTTTATGAATATGGACATAAAACGAAGTGTGGTCAATAAATCTCATTTTCAGTGCTATTTAAAGTTGAGGCAAAAATATTATTATCCTTGTTCAACAACAATGGGAAAACATTAACAGTATGAGAAACAGATTTGTTAGTTGGTGTTGCTGTTATTTACTATATTTAAATCAAAGGCACTTGATTTAAATACTCATATTTTTAAATGGACTATTGTACACAGCATGACGCTTTTCATCAGTAATCATGATTATCTTTATTCTTTATAACTGGGACACATTTCTGGCAATATGTCCCTAACTGCAAGTTAGTTGCTGATTTGTGATTGTCTTTCCCCTTCCTAATGAAATGGTTACTAAAGGGTGAAGAAAGCAATACCAGCCTTTCAAATGTGGCTTCCGCTTCGCATTGGAAGTAAATTAGATTCTCTCTTGGACTGGATACTATGGTGGTTATTTGACAAATAACATCTTTGTGACCAGATAAACTTAAGTAAAGCTTTAAGTACTGTATTAAACCTGAATTCAGGTAGAGTGGTAGAGTTTTATTCTGAGTCCAGTGGTCACTAATACCTACCTTGTGATAAAGACTGAAATATAGTAATGAAGTGTACTAGGGACAAGTCCAGCACTCCTTCCCCTCCTTCCCCAAGATAACACATAATATCCCAGGTATCTGTACTGTAACTATCAGAGATGTCACAATAAAGAAACCTTTTATGGCCTGTGTATTGAGAAGCAATGAAGCATAGTAGGGTTGAGTGTAAGCTTGGGTACTTGCCTGCCTACTGGGATTTGAACCCTAGTTTGAAGTTTCTAGGCAAGTTGCTTAACCTCTGCTACATGGGAATGATGCTAGGATTGCTGTGAGCAGCTGTAAGAAAGTCCCAGAATTCCAGGTTCTCCTGCACTTGTAGATCCTGTTTTGTGTTACCCTCTTAGAGAGACCAGCAGCTGCTGAGTGTACTCCTTCCCTGAAGCTTGATGACTCAGGGCCCTTGCTAGAGCCCCTTGCTTGACCCACAGGCAAGCAAGGATGGCTAGACCCTAATGAGTAAGGGCGCAGGTAGTAAATAAGGTAGGAGAAGTTGGTTCCTTCAACTCTGAACAATCTTAAAGATATTCCTTATTCCTATCTGTCAGCCATTTCCCTTATCTCTACAAATTTAGTTTATAATTAGGTTCAAGATTTGCCTCCTTAAGAAGTGTGTTTTGAATTAGTCAATTATTTGTATCTCTATATATAAAAGCCTAAGCAACTGGAACAACTGGCAAACCAGAACGAGTGGTTGCTGTGATGCACACTGACCACCAGGGGCAGACACTCAACGCAAGAGCTTCCCCCTGGTGCTCAGTGTGCTCCCACAACCATCCTCCCCTGGGGGGCCAACCTCCTGCAGTTCCTCCCCCTGGGCTAGCAGGCTCCAATCACCTGATTGGGCCCGGCCCCCTGGGCTGGGGCAGGGAACTGGGGGTGGTGGCAGACACGGTCACTTCCCCAGGGAGGACGGGGGCCGGCTCCCTCCTCGGAGTCAGTGGCCAACCTCCTGTGCCCCATCCCTCCCCCCAGCCAGGAGGACCCAATTGGCCCCCTTTGGTGGTGGCACAGAGGTGAGGGAAGGAGGAAGTGGGGAGGTGGGGAAATGTGTGATTGCAGGGCACCAATGATGACGGCGTCAGCATCCAGTGTCCGTTCCTTCCGCCTCCTCTTCATCACGGCCCTGATTGGTCTGGCCTCAATCTGTCCTGATTGCTGGCCAGGTCTAGGGACCCCACCCATTCACAATTTTAGTGCACTGGGCCTCTAGTATAATTATAATGTGTGATTCCTATTATATATGCCTGATGATTCTAATTTGCTGTTTTGGTCATGTGCCACATAATGAAGTTTCAGTCAATGTTGGGCCATGTATGATAGTGGTATAATAAGATTATAATGGATTTATAACAATTCCGATCACCAAGTGATCTTGCAGCCTTCCTAACATAGTAGCACAAAACATTATCATAAGTTTGTAATGCAGCTGGTATAACAAACCTAAAACCTACTGCACCTATATCTGAATAAAAGTATAGCACCTATAAATTATATATAGGGCATGCCCCACTGGTGTGGCTCAGTGGTTTAGCATCAGCCTGTGAGCCAGGAGATCATGGTTTGAGTCCAAGTTGGTGCACATGCCTGGGGTGCAGGCTCAATGCCCAGTAGGGGTGTACAAGAGGCAGCTAATCAGTGATTCTCATCATTGATGTTTCTGTCTCTTTCTCTCTCTCCTTTCCTCTCTCTGAAATCAATAAAAAAGCATATAAAATTATTATAGTGCATGATAATTGATAATGACTGTGATACTGATTTATGTGTTTATTATACTACTAGAGGCCCGGTGCACAAAAATTTGTGGACTCAGGGGTAGAGGGTCCCTCAGCCCGGCCTGTGCCCTCTCGCAGTCTGGGGCCCCTCGGGGGTGACCACTTGCTGGCTTAGGCCTGCTCCCCAGGGGATTGGGCCTAAGATGGCAATCAGACATCCCTCTGGCAGCCCAGCAGCCCTCGGGGGATGCCCAATTGTCAGCGGGGAGCAGACCTAAGCTGCAGTCGGACATCCTTAGTGCTGCTGAGGAGGCAGGAGAGGCTCCCAATGGCTTTTTGCATCTGGTCACACCCCCTTCAGGGTGGAGGTCCCAACTCGGGTGCCTGGCCAGTCTGGGTGAGGGGCTGAGGGCCGTTTTCAAGCTGGCAGGCGACTGAAGCTCCCAGATTCTTTTTTTCCCTTTTTTTAAATTCTGGGATTTATTTACCTTCTATTGCTGTCACTGGAGCTGAGAGCTGGCTCCAGCTCTGAGGCTGTGGCTGGCTGAAAGCAGGTATCTGTTAGCTTCTATAATTGCAACATTGTTGCATCTGGAGCTCAGAGCTGGGCTGCGGCAGGCGGGGAACCTTGGCTTCCTCCATCATTGGAGCAAGCAAGCCTCCTGTTCACTTCAGCTGCCTGGCTGCTGGCCGCCATCTTGGTTGGCAGTTAATTTGCACATCACCCTGATTAGCCAATGGGAAGGGTCGCGAAGTTACAGTTAATTACCATGTCTCTCTATTATTAGATAAGATAATTTGTATCATTAGTTTAGAGTATACTCTTTCCACATATAAAAAAAGTTTGTTATAAAACAACATACAGGGTTACGCTAGCAGCAGTATTGAACATCTCATGTTTACCTGGTCTATTGATTGAATCAGTTCTCTTGTGCTGGATTTAATCTCATGTGGTTTTGTACAGTAGTATGCTGTACAGGTTTGTAGCCCACGAGCAATAGGCTATACCATATGGCCTAGGTGTGTAATAATGGACTGTACCATCTAGGTTTGTGTAAACCCACTCTATGATGTTCACACAATTAAGCTGCCTAATGATGCGTTTCTGAGAACAGATCCCCATCAATCATCAAGCAGTGCATGATTAAAAATATTCAAATATTCTTTATCATAATTTATAAATTACATAAATTATAAATTATGAGACTGACTTCTTTAATAGGATTGAAAATTGTGTGAGGACAAAATCTGTGTATTTTCTCTTAGCCCCCAACATCAGGGTGTAGTGTTTGACACAGAATGTAAGAGTCGAGGAGTTGTTAAAGGATGCTGTCTGAACTTTTACCATCAGCCAGTACAAAGGAGTCATCACACTTCCATCTCCTTACTCTGTTTCTTGCTTGCACTATTTCCAGGACTTTGCATCAATGTAGAAAGAATTTTTCCTCTGTATTCTGAATCCAATGAACACCCAAGATGCTCCAACTGCTTCTATTCCTCAGGGAGATTTCATTTTTACTGATATTTTACCAGCTTATTTTTAGCATGGAAACAAACTATTCTGAACAGCTGAACTTCAGTCTATTATATTTTTCTAGACATCAACGTGTTCACGTGAAAGAAGCATTTTTTTTAAATTAAGTAGTATTCATTACATTATCTAAGGACTTTTGCAGAAACATTTTCATTAGAACACCTGGCAATAGGCAGATTTCACTAGGGCTTAATATAGATTATTTGAAATTCTTTGTTCATATACTCGGTTTTCAATTCATGCAGCTAAATTTGAAGGGAAATGTATGGCTAGAGGGTGGCTCAGTACCAACCCAAGTTGTCCTACAGCTGTTAGAAGCCCTCAGCTGTTCTGCCTTTCCAGTTTTTC
>NW_006297021.1:2069160-2076090 GCF_000327345.1 Myotis davidii | reverse complement strand
GGGAAAGAGAATGAGCTGCCCTGGGGTCAGGGTCCGAGAGACCACGTTTCTATGTTACATTGCATTATGCTGCTAATTTTTAGCAGCGTTGTTAAATCCTCGCTGCTTGACTTTGCAGCTGTTGGAAGAACATTTCATAGGCAGAGTATGAAGAGCTATGGATTTTTGTTATTGTATCAAGGATTTGTGATCTAATAAGATGTGCATAAGAATTTAAAACACAAGAAATGGAGCCATAACATGTTGTTTCCCAATATTACTGAAATATTAAGAATTATAGGCAAAAATTCAATGTTCATTAGTTATTGAATATTCCATAAAAATTTGGCTGTATCTCTAAAATGATAAGGGAGACAAAATGTGATATTACCTTTATCTGGATTAATTGGCCTGCCAATTTATTTAAAATGGGACACTTACTAAATTTCTAAGAATGACATGTCTTCATTTTTAAATTAAAAATTGTCAAAACTAAGAATATTCTTATAAGAATTATTTTTGAAAATTTTAAAACTTGCTAAGATTTTAGAAATATGTAAAAATATTCTATTCATTCGATTATAGTGATGGACAGTAGGGGATCTATGGATAGAGAACAGAGTGGGGCAGATTTTGACAGCCCTCAAATATAAGGTGCTCTGTTTGGAGTTTAGCCTTTGACCTTTAGGGATGCTTGGAAGGTTCAGGAACAGCAGAGTAGCAGGAGGAAGTAAAAGGCAAAATGATAGAAAAATTGAATGTTTAAGTTATGCAAGAGAATTAGAAGAATTGGTAAGAAATATTTAAGGATAAAACTATATCCTGTCTAATAAAATAGTAATATGCAAATTAACCATCATACCCTCACTCCCTTACTCCATCATTCCATCACAGGATGGCAACGGCCACAGAGCTTGGAGTGACTCTTGGAGTGACCAAGAGGCTTGATTGCGCCAGTGATGGAGGAAGCCAAGCTTCCTGCCTGCCCTGGCCGGTCCTGAGCTCCGCTCAAGGCTACAAAGTTTCAATTATAGAAGATAAATAAATCCCAGATACCTGCTTCCAGCCAGAGTGGCCTCTGCTCAAGGAGGGGCTGGGGGCCTCTGTTGCTAGGGACAACCCAGGCTTTGAGGGGGTCCAAGGCTACAAAGTTTTAATTATAGAATTTAAATAAATCCCAGATACCTGCTTCCAGCTTGTGGCTGTGGCCAGCTTGAAAATGGCCCTCATCCCCTCACCCAGGCTGGCCGGGCACTCCAGTAGGGCCCGCCCCCCCCATCCTGGATGGGCTGTGGCCAGCCTGAAAATGGCTTTCGGCCCCTCACCCAGTCTGGCCACACTCCCCTAGGGTGAGGGTCCCCACTGTGGGGCTTGACCAGCCTGCAAACAGCCATCAGCCCCTCACCCAGGCTGGCCAAGTAACCCAGTGGGGACCCCCAACCTGAAGGGGGAGTGACCAGCATTCAAGCAGCCATCAGCCCCTCACCCAGGCTGGCTAGGCACCCTAGTAGGGACCCCCACCCTGAAGGGGGTGCCAGCCTGAAAACAACCCTTTGCCCCTCACCCAGGCTGGCCACACCCCCATGGGGTGAGGGTCTCCACTGGGGGGGGTTGACCCGCCTGAAAACAGCCCTCAGCCTCACCCAGGCGAACTGTGGAATGACCGGTTGCTATGATGCTCACCGGTTGCTATGATGACCACCAGGGGGCAGACGCTCAATGCAGGAGATGTCCACTGGTGGTCAGTGCCCTCCCACTCGGGGAGCTCTGATCAGCCACAAGCCAGGCTGCTGGCTGCCAACACAGTGGAGGTGGCGGGAGCCTCTCCCGCCTCCTCAGGAGCACTAAGGATGTCCGACTGCAGCTTAGGCCTGCTCCCTGCTGGCAAGTGGACATCTCCCAAGGGCTCCTGGGCTGCTAGAGAGATGTCTGACTGCCAGCTTAGGCTCTATCCCTCGGGAGTGGGCCTAAGCCCGCAGGTGGACACCTCCTGAGGGGCCCCAGACAGCGAGAGGGCACAGGCCGGGCTGTGGGCCCCCCACCCGAATACACAAAATTTTGTGCACCAGGCCTCTAGTTAGAAAATAAATGCAGCAATTAGAAAGTATACCTATTTTCTTTTAGGAATGAGATTCCTCTCTTGGCTTCCATGATACTGTGATTTCCTGCTTCTAAACATTCCCTGTTTTCTTAACTGTGTGATTTCCCCAACTTCCCACAAGTGAAAATTCTACACTGGTTCTCATCTTCTCCCATCTCCTTCCCTCCCCCCTTCATTTCCCCTCCCCTCTTTACCTCCCTTCCTATCTCCTCCCCTAAACTTTCTCTTCCTTTTCCTTCCTTTCAAGTGACTTCCTCTACCTTTATCACTGTCTCCTCCTTTCCTCCCTTGCCCTCTCTCCCTTTCTCTTTCCCATTTCCCTCTCTCCTAATGGATATCTATATCCATATCTATACCTATATCTGTTTACCTGCATCTGTATCAGTGATGGCGAACCTATGACACGCGTGTCAGAGGTGACACACAAACTCATTTTTTTGGTTGATTTTTCTTTGTTAAATGGCATTTAAACATATAAAATAAATATCAAAAGTATAAATATTTGTTTTACTATGGTTGCAAATACAAAAAAATTTCTATATGTGACACGGCACCAGAGTTAAGTTAGGGTTTTTCAAAATGCTGACACACCGAGCTCAAAAGGCTCGCCATCACTGATCTATATCATCTGTTCCCTTCAGAAATATTTATTAGTAACATGTCTTCAAGTATCATATTTATGTGAATGACTATACAATATATAGCTCGAACTCCTTAGAAATGTACTTTTGTGGTCTCTCAAATTATAAATTGCAATTCCCCAAATCAAAATATAGAATTACAATAATAAATTAGCAATCTTTAAAGGCAAAAGATATCTGTCTGACTTACCATGTTACCTTAGGAAAGTTATTAGAAACCCAGAAATCTTAAGTGTCTCATCTATAAAATGAGGAAAATAATAATGCCTATTTTCAAGGTCTCATTATAATCAGTTAGGTTATTAAGGCTATAATGTGTGTAACCCTGTCTGTTGCATAGACCATCAAACCTCAGAGGGAAGGCAGGGGAGGATGGGCGGGAGGAGGGGGGAGTTGGGGCAGTAAGTTGGGCCATATAAGCATAACCAATGGACAGAGACAATAGGAGAGGGGTGTGAAGGCCTGGGCTAGGGTGCAGGGGCAGGCTGGGAGGGGAGAAGAGAGGGAAAAGAGGACATATGTAATACTTTCAACAATAAAGAATTTTTTAAAAAAGAAACCATCAACAAAATCAAAGGGCAACCCACTGCATGGGAAAATATATTTGTCAGTGATAAATCTGATAAGGGGTTAATTTGAAGAAAAAAATTTACACAACAACAAAGACAAACAACTGAATTAAAAAATGGGCAAAAAATCTAAACAGACACTTGTTCAAGGATGACATTCAGATTGCCAATAGATACATAAAAAGATGCTCAGTGTCACTACTCATCAGGGAGATGCAAATTAAAGTAAGCTCTCAATAAAACCTTCTTCTTTCATTATTTGATAGTTTTGCAGGTAAAATAGGAAACAACCTTCAGTTTCTTTGTTCTCTATTCTCTGCACAGAGAATTCTGGCTTGTACTTGATGATTGGTTTTAATCACAAATTGCACAGATATGATCACTGTCTATTTAGAAGTACTATTAAATAATGAAGCAGCTTAACACTGGGTAAGGCATTTAAATGATTGGAGTCGAATATTAGTTTTCCTCTGTGAAAGGATGAGATGAATTATTAACCTCATTAAGTCTTCTATTGGGTATATAAAGAAATGGTATATCTGAAAACATATACATTTAATTACAACAAAGTATAAGGTTTTAGACTGATGACATAAAAAGGGATTGAAATACACCATATTGTGACTTCAGTAAATTTCCTGTGATCAAAATGTTCAAGACTTTAAAGTTTATACCCAGATACCAACTTTGAAAGGGACCCATCATATTTTCTTTTAGGGTATTTTTCAGAGTTGAGGGACAAGTATTCAAAATATTATTATTTTTCTTTCTTGATTAAGGTATTACATATGTGTCCTTATTCCCCCCTCATTGTCCCCCCTCGCTCATGCCCTCACCCCCCTGGTGTCTGTGTCCATTAGTTGTGTTTATATGCATGCATACAAGTTCTTTGGTTGATCTCTCCCCCTTACCCCCACCCTCCCCTACCTTCCCTCTGACGTTTGAGCATCTGATCAATGCTTCTCTGTCTCTGGATCTGTTTTTGTTCCTCAGTTTATGTTCATTATATTCCACAAATGAGTGAGATCAGGTGATATTTATCTTTCTCTGACTGACTTATTTCACTTAGCATAATTCTCTCCAGGTCCATCCATGCTGTTGTAAATGGTGGGATTTCCTTCCTCTTTACATCAGCATAATATTCCGTTGTGTAGATGTACCACCATTTTTTAATTCACTCTGATGGGCACTTACACCAAAAGGTCTTGGGTTGCATTCCCAGTCAGGGCACATACCTAGGTTGCAGTTTCAGTCAGGGCGCATAAGGGAGGCAAACAGATCCGTTTCTTCCTCACATGGATATTTCTCTCTTATTCTCTTCTTCTCTCCATCCTTTCCTCCCTCCCTCTCTCCATTACTTTCTCTAAAAATAAATAAAAATATCATATATCTTGATGATGATTTAAAAATGGCAAACTTTAGCCTAGCCGATATATACATATATAAATAAATATATAAATATATATATTTTTAAAAATTACAAACTTTATTTCAATATCAAAAAGTACAAATGACATAAAAATTCTGTGTATGACATGACTGTGGTTAAAACCTCTTTGTTCCATAGTCTTATAGAATGCTTGAGCTATGTTAGCTCAACTCTATCATTTTTATCATCAGATAAATAACAATTGGAGACCCAAAAAGAGGAATATATTGGTCAAAAACACTAAAGTATTTAATATCAGAACTAGAAATAGTTCTGATCTCTTGCCTCAGTTTCAGGTGCTTTTTGTTATAGTACTTTACTAGTATGATAAGATTCATACATTTCAATTATTAACCAAGTAAAAATTTTGAAGTTCTGTCAACAATCAGTGGAATTAGATAATTAGAGTATTGTTATCATTTAACCATTTAAATAATTCCTCAGGAGCATCTAAATCACGTTCCTCCTGTAGGCTTAGGTTGGGATGCATTCATGCAGTATTCTAACAGAGCATCTTTCCAGATGGTTTCAATATATTTTTACTCTGAGCTAATTTAAATAATGTTGTAAAATGTACTTAATGGCATCTTCTGTTAATGTAATGCAAATATTAAACTACTTTCATAGTCAGTCATTTAATACAATAATTTTGTCTTCCAGGAAATATTGCAAACTATCATATCTTTAAGTACATACTATTTTTAATACCAAGGCAACTCTTAGGTCAATTTACATAGTTACATTTACATATGCATTCCCTAAAGTATGGGAGCTCTGAAATATGGGATGTTGATATTTTAAGTGTAAGTATTGAAACCATCTTATGAATTTAATTGCTTAGATAAGAGTTTTGTATTTAAGCATAGAAAATATTTCATTTGAATGAAAACTAATACATTTAATAATAAAAAGTAGTATACATTAATGAGAGGTATGTCTACTATACCACTCTTTTTTGTAGTTTTAAAATTTATTATTTTCCATCGCAATTTATTTCCCCTATACCCTCTTCCACATTCACCCACCCATCCTGCACAATCACTACACTGTTGTAGTACACCACTCTTAAAATAATCACTATGAATTTTTCTTTGTTTTATTTTGTAGTTCCCAATCACGTCATTTATTTGGAATTATTATGAAGCGAGGTCTTAGTGAAATATAATTTCTTCAAATTTAAACATTAAATTATATCTGTTTATAACATATAGATGTGAGATTTATTTACTCTTTCCTATCACAATGTTCAAAACATTGGGGATTCATATATATGAATTATCATCTAGAACATTAAACATAATATTGCATTTGGGTCTTCATACACTTCTATCTCAAGAGCTATTGTGATACAAAGTGTTATGTAATCCAAGTCATAATGATTACTGTTTGTGTTATTTTTAAATTGTATTTTAATCTGGGCTTGTACATTTGATTATGGTCTGTATAATTTCTATTGATCATCTATGCAAATGTTTCAGGTCAACTTATTAAGATAAAAAAATAGCCACTTCTCTCAAACAGATTGTCAAACTGCAACGGGAAGGCCGGGGAGGGTTGGGGGGCAGGAGGCAGGGAGGTAAGAGATCAACCAAAGGACTTGTATGCATGCATATAAGCATAGCCAATGGACATAAGACACTGGGGGATAGGGGAGGCTAGGGGACTGTCTAGGGTGGGGAAAAAAATGGACACATATGTAATACCCTTTGTAATAAAAAATAAAATTAAAAAAAATTGTATTTTAATCTGGGCTTGTACATTTGAGCCAATATTATTTTATACAGCTAAAACTTTGCCTTAATCTACTTAATCTTATCTTCACATTGCTGCTTCAACTGTTAAAAGTTTTAAGAAATCAGTTTACTGAGATACGTTCCTTAGATCACTCCTTTCTGCAGATGAACGCCGCGCGTGGTGTAAGCATCGTTGGAATTTCCCCTGTTGCAGTCATCATGTCTAAGTCTGAGTCTCCCAAAGAGCTGGAGCAGCTGCGGAAGCTCTTTACTGGAGGTTTGAGCTGTGAACAACCGATGAGAGTCAGAGGAGCCATTTTGAGCAATGGGGGACACTCACCGACTGTGTGGTGATGAGAGATCCAAACACCAAGCGCTCCAGAGTCTTTGGGTTTGTCACCATTGCCACTGTGGAGGAGGCGGATGCAGCCATGCACGCGAGGCCACACAAGGTGGATTGAAGAGTGGTGGAACCAAA
>NW_006297021.1:2064669-2068723 GCF_000327345.1 Myotis davidii | reverse complement strand
GGCGATGGCAGTGGCAGAAGGTTTTAATTGCTGCCAGGAAACAAAGCTTAGCAGGAGAGGAGAGCCAGAGAAGGCACAGGGAAGCTACAGGTTACAACAGATTTGTGAACTCAGCCAAGCACAGTGGTGGCAGGGCCTAGCTGCTACAAAGAAGACATGTGTTAGACAATACTCATGTGAATGGGCAAAAAAAAACTCGAGGACTGTATTTGTGACTAATTGTATAACAGGTTATTTTAGTTTCTGTTCTGTGGAAAGTGTAAAGCATTCCCACCAAGGGTTTTAATGTAGATTTTTTTTTTTGCACCTATGCTGTTGATTGCTAAATGTAATAGTCTGATCATGATGCTGAATTAAATGTATCTTTAAAAAAATCAGTTTGCCAAATGTTGGAATTATAAATAAGTTCAGAGTTGGTAAATTATTAATTTTTCGTAATGGCTTTTAATACTCAACCCTGACTAAAGATTTAAAATGTAGTCATTCAATTCTATGATTTTCTGATTTCTTCTCTATATTTATTTTACTTTAAAAAAATGCTTTAGAGTTACGACAACTACAGCTAGTTTTCTAATTAAAAGCAAGTCAGCTTCTTCCTCCTCATGGGCAATAGGTCAGTTTTGTTTTATTATTTGTCATCTGTAATTGCATGTGCTCAGGAAATCTTCTCAACACAAGAGATGGATCAGTACTGATCAAGTTCACATGCACATGTGACCAGACTTAGCCAATGAGAACCAGGAAAAGTCTCCTGGAGGACATCTGGGAAGGACTTGTTCTTGATAAGATAGGTACACCTGGAAGGAAATGCATTAACTTAGCTGGACAGTCTAGTCTCTCCCTGTGACAACTAGATCCATATCAGCTATCTTGCAAATAAATAGATCACCAACATGCTGTGAATGGCAGGGGCGGAGAGTTGTAAGGTGAATTAACGATGGCAGGATAGAGCTGACATTTATTTATTGTTATCCATTAGCAGTATACATTCTCTCCATTAAGAATGACAAGATTGTGTCTGAGTTGAAATCACTACATACCTGGATTTTTGACCAATGAGGTGCTGCTGATTTGGTTATAAGAGTCAAGGGTAAATAGGCTATGTCCTTCAAATCCAGTCCTTCCTTCCCACACATCCTTTTTCTCTTCTATCTCCTGGCTGCACTTCTAAGAATTGAGTAATGAGAAGCAATATATGCAACATGCAGCAGACTCAAGGACTGTGGTGCTGGTGTGGAATGTTCTTATCCTTTAATTTTGTGGCTCCTTTAGGAATGCTGTGTCATTAGTATTTAAATCACTTCATAAATATTTCACTCTAAATACCATTGTAATGTCTTGTGTGTGCCTTAATTTGTGTCTAACATAATGGTTTTGTATAGTGAGACAATTTCATCAGGGCACTTATACTATTAAAAAGAGATTTAATGGAACTTTAATCTTTACTTTGAGTTGACCATGAAACAGAAAGCAAAAGGCTATTTAATTCCCGCAGCAATAGCTTCCTATTTTTAGATACTTTGTTTTTTTGAAAGAAAAATCAACATATGCATGTCTCAAATACTCAGGAAAATTATAGTCGTGCAGCCCAGGTGGAAGAGGAAAGCAGAGAGGAGTTGGAAATATAGCACTCAAAGTCATGAAATAATATTGTACAGGACAATTGAGGAAAAGGGTGGCAAAATAATAAAGAAGTGTAGGCAATTTCCTAGACTTATATAATTTTTGCACCTCCTTTTTATTTTTCCATTAGAAAGCGATTGAAGGATATTCAAGAATTTGAGGGCCATTAGACACATTCTACAGGAAAAACTTCTCAAGGATAGTATGCCCAGCATTCTCTTATGCACATCGTGGAAGTTTTTTTCCTTGCTTTTCTGCTAAAAGTCTGTCTCATGAACACTCAAGAGGGGCATTTCTTTCCCTGACCATCCTATTCTTCACATAGTTTGTTCTTATTTTAATTGAAAGTCAACTTGACCTTTCTTAAGAGAAGGCTAATCACTTATTGTAAATCATAGAAAAGATTTTGAGATATGTTTAAATTTCATTTAAATATGGGAAAGAAAAAATTTGGAGGAAATGTGACACCAAAACATTGACAACAACAAACCTGAATTTTTTAATTGTAGAAATGTTTCAATAAAATTAAAATCATTAAGGTTTCATGTTGGTATTTATATATTTACTCTTTTGTTTAACTGTGTAGTACACAATTTTGACCTAGAAGTAAACAAAGGGATACTGTAGGGAGTTAAGTTATTGTTTTCAAGGAAAAACTCACTACTTTCTCGTGAAGAAAGTGACCGTGTGCAGCAACATTGGGAATTTGTATTAACAAACACTCTGTTTTTGCCCTGGCTGGGTTACTCAGTTGGTTCCAGCGTGGTCCCAAGGCACCAAGGTTGTGAGTTTGATCCCTAGTCAGGGTACATACAGGAAGCAGCCAATGAATGCATGAGTAAGTGAAACAACAAATCAATGTTTCTCTCTCTCTCAAATAAAAATGGGGAAAAAAAGACATTTTAAAATTAAAGGCTATTTTTAGCTTGGGCTCCTTACTCGTCAGACAGTAGACTTTCCTCACAACTCTGTTCAAATCACTAAGATGTTTCACTAAGCAATCTTAAAGTTCTTTCTTAGCCATAACCTTCAGGTGTCCTTTATCTCCTTCCTTCCTTGCCACAATGTCTCTCTCCATGGCAGGCTCTGATCACCTCATTCATTGGGAAGTATTGACACTGTTCAAAGGCTTTAAAAATCTTACTTTCAAATGTTAGAGTTACGGTTGCATCTGATTTCCTAACATGGAAGGATCATGGATTTATAGAAGCTTTATATGCTTTCTTTTCTACTTATACATCATCTGATTCTTTTTTTAAATTCCTCTCTTCCTTGTCATATTTTGACAAAAATAGTCAATACCAACCAGCACATGTGACTATGGCATTGTTTTCCAATTTTTTACCTAATAGCTTTCAGCAGAGAGTCATATAATCATGTTATCTAAGTTAACAATTTTATCAAAAATGTCACTGATAGAAAACATAGGTCTTTCCAGAATTCAGTATACAATTCTTGAACACGAAGCCAACTACACAAAAAGATTTGTTATCACAGAACCCTGTTTCTATATACAGATTTCTGTTTTATTTAGTCACCTCATTATCAGTGCCTCAGTAACTAAGGTGAGTGAGTGTGAGGGCTGGGGACATGACTGTAGTGCTGTGGACTTTATAAACACTGCACACTCATGCTGCACTAAAGTTATAAAATGACACAAAATTAAATCAAGCACAAGAGAAAATGATACAGTCGAGAGGCTGAAAAACAGATATCTGAGACTGCTGTTGACATAACAGAGGATACTGGTTTTTAGCAGTACTTTTTTTTATTAGTAGAAAGAGTACACTCTAAAATAGTAATAAGTATAGTGTAGTAAATACATAAACCAGCACCATGGTTGTTTACCATGGTCAAGTATGACGAACTGCAGAGAAATGGACGTGCCATACTTTTATGTGATTGGCAGCGCATTGGGTTGGCTTACACCAGCATCGTCACAAACACATGAGTAAGGAGTTGTGTTACAGCATTACAATGGCTATGATGTCACTAGGTGATAGGAAATTTATAGCTTTACTATAATCTTACAGGAGCACCTTAGTATATGAAGTCTGTCATTGAAGCAACATTCTGTGGGGCCTATGACTAGACTGTAATAAACAGAGTTTTATTCCCTACTCCAACAAATGCAAATGTTCTGGTTTGTATAGGGATTCTGGGTGGTTCTCTGCTATGTAGTAACGCAAAGACACAGATGCTTTCCAACTTGTTTCTACTTTTCCTCTCTGTCTTATTGGATTACTATTGGACAGTGATCAAAAGTGGGAGGTCATGTTCAATGGCATTTCTGTGGTGTGGCTAGAAATTGGTATACATTAAATCCAATATTCCAAACTGGTCACATGGTACCACCAGGTTGTGAGCCAGTCTTGCTAATATAAAGCTTCGAAGTATATTTAACTTTTTTTTCATTAGGTGATTGAACAAG
>NW_006297021.1:2031306-2064591 GCF_000327345.1 Myotis davidii | reverse complement strand
GGGATGTTCCGGCAACCCAGGTACATGCCCTTGACCGGAATTGACCCCGGGACCTTTCAGTCCGCAGGCCGACGCTCTATCCACTGAGCCAAACCGGTTTTGGCAACTTTTTTTTCATTAGGTGATTGAACAAATATGAATTAAACAAAACTGTATTTTATAGTGTTTCATAAACAATTACAGAATAAAAATAAATTATTTCTCCAAAATATGCAAGATACTATACTTTTTCTGCCAACATGGAAAGATCTACTTAACAACATATAAAAAATTATAGCACTTGACAACATCCCAGTGGGTAGTCATTCATATCTAAAATTTTCCTTTTGGGGTTAATAACATGCTGAAAGGTGTTGTCCACTGAATTTAAAGCTGGTAATTTTGGAAAAAAAAAATCCCATTATGTCTAGAACTTCAAAGAGAGGAAATACCCAGTAAGTGCAATGCCTGTGACTGTAATTGCCTGTTATTTTGCATCAGAGACATTTTGACATTCTTAGTCATATGCCCCAAATGTCAAAACCAAAACCTATAATGATTTCAAAATAATTTGCCCTTATAAGATCAGTATTAGGACTCTGCACACATAGGACAGACACTGAAATCATACTTTATTATATGACTAAAGGCCCAGTGCACAAATTTGTGCATGGATGGGGTCCTTCGGCCTGGCTGGCGATTGGTGCTGATTGAGGCTGTCTTGTCCAATCCCAATCTTCAGCCAGCCGGCCCCTGGGGAGGGACCACAGGAGGCTGGCCGGCTGCAGGAGGTTGGCTGTGGGAGCACACTGACCACCAGAGGGCAGCTCCTGCGTTGAGTGTCTGCCCCTTCGTGGTCAGTGTGCATCATAGCTACCAGCCGGTTGTCCGGTCATAACAGTTGCTTAGGCTTTGATAGATAGATAGATAGGTAGATAGATAGATAGATAGATAGATGATAGATGATAGATAGATATGCATAGACATATAGATATAGATATAGATAGATATATAGATATGAATCTTACACACTAATTGTTTTATAATGGATCACATAGTTCATGCTTCTTGTAATTACTTTTTAAAGCCAGATGTGGAAAAAATGAAGGACATAATACTTTCATATTTCATTCTAAAACTTCTTGTCCTGGTCTATCAAACAGTGTTGGCTTTTACCTACCATTCTAAGTACCCAGTGGCATGAGATTTTGTTCTTTTGACTTACATTTCCAAAGTAGGGATCTTTTCTGTTTTAGCTCAACGCCAGTTTTGTGCCGACTGCCTGCAGCTTCCCAGCTCCGTATCTAGAATTTGGGAGTTTAATTGCCACTTGCACAGTGGTGCCATACATAAACACAGCAGCTGCTACTGTATGTTGGAAGTGGCTCAGAAAAATCTATGGACACTGTTCAGCTTTGACTAAAAACCCCCGATTTTTAGACCCAGCTGCATCATTCTAACAGCTTGGCAACATCACGCCTTAAACAAAAAGAACGCAGCACATTGGAGGTCCACTTACAACATGTGTGAGACCACACTGGAGAAAATTGCAAGGAGACATGTGGTCTAGTGGCACAGCTTTTGAGAAATGCACGTCACCTTTCCCTTTTCATCCATTCACAGAGGTCGTTATATTTTATTCGTTAGTATTCTGTATTGCTAGAGATAGCCACTAGAGATAAGAAAGCTAATATGAAACTTGGATACCTTCCTGTTACTAGGAAGACATTATGTTCTTTTTGGTTAAGCCAATTAACAATGTGAAACCAGAGGGGAAATACAGAGAAACCTTGAAAGAAGACCTGTGTGGTGGCAGCTTGCAGATTTTAACGAGCACATGTGGAAGAGGTAGACTGATGTCACATTTCAATGTAACCACACACACACACACACACACACACACACACACAAAACTCTTCTTAGTTTGTTCTTAAGTATCTCTGCATCTATTTTTTGAAACAGACAGTGGAAAGCCATTTTTTCCCCATATACACAGAAAATGCAGGATATATCAATGAAAGAAGAAATCAAGACAACTTCCTTTGTTTCACTGCCGGGATATTTATTGCTCCCTTATGGAAGGTTTTCTGAATTTCAGTATTTAAAAGTCCAAGTACAGTCTCTGAACAACAAAGCTTCACAGGGAAGTTCAAAGCCAGGTGTTATATGTCCACTATAGAATATTATTATCTCAATATTATTATTTTGTCTTTCTGCTGAATCTTGGAATGTCCAAGCTTGTCAAGTAAGAGCCTGAGCTTAATTTAGTTAGAAACATTTCCTTGTTGTCTAATACTTATGTGGAGCTGCCCTATCCAAGAATAGTAAAACATTGGCGGTCCCTAGTTTTGTCGATTTTGGCATTTCAGCTACTTAAGTGAGAGTGAATGTTAAAGTATTAGTATGAGGACTAATGGATTGCTTTAGAGAACAACAAATCCAAACCCAGTGGCTAATTTCTAATACTTGAAGAAGTAATTCAAGCTATTTATTTTCTCTCTCAGTGTAATAAATATAAAGAGACAAGTGTAGAATACCTAGTTCAGAATCACATTAAGGAATTTCTCTGAGGTACATATATTTTCAATAGTAACCTATAAAGTCTTTATAGAACTTTCATGAAATCAGTAGAAGTATCTCTTTGTTTTTACCTAATGAACAACTACAGTACAACATTATAAGAAATAGTTAAATTGTTTGTAAATTTTTAAAGTTGACCAATATCCCTGATGAACATATTCAGGTGAGATTTGTTCCTGGGATATAAGGATGGTACAATATCTGCAAATCAGTTAACATTATATAACACATAAACAAATGGGAGGATAAAAACATATGGTCATATCAATAGATGCATAAAAGTTTTTTACAAAATCCATCACCGATTTATGATAAAAAAACTCTCAGCAAAATGGAATAGAGGGAACAAACCTCAAAACCCTAAAGGCATTATACAGCAAACCAGAGCTAACTTCATACGCAGTGGGGGAAACTAAAAGCATGTCCCTTACAGAGATGTCTGCTTTTACCACTCTTATTCAACAGAGTACAGAGAGTCCGAGCCACAGCAATCAGATAAGAAGAAGGAATAAAACACATCCAACTTGGAAAGGAAGAAGTAACACTATAATTATTTACAAATGATATGATACGGGGTATAGAAAACCCTAAAGATGTCACCAAAAAACTACTATAACTGATAAAAAATTGAGTAAAGTAGCATGTTACAAAATATATCTCTAGAAATTGGTTGCATTTTATACACTAATAATGAACTATCAGACTGGGAAATAAAGAAAACAATCCCATTTACCATTGTATAAAAATATGCATAGGAATAAGTTTAACCAAGAAGGTAAAACAGCTGTACTCAGAAAATTTAAGACACTATACAAAGAATTTGAAGAAGATACCATTAAATGGAAGCACATATCATGCTAATGGATAAGAATTAACTTTGTTAAAATGTTCACACTCCCCAAATGAATCTATATATCCAAATAAACTCTATAAAAATGCCAATGGCTTTACTTTATAGAACTTTAACAAATAACCCAAAAATATATATGGAACCACAAAAGACCCTAATAGCCACAGCTATTTTGAGAATGAAGAACAAAGTTAGAGGAGTCACAGTACCTGATATCAAACCATACTACAAGACCATAATAATCAAAACAACATGGTTCTGACATAAAAACAGACATGTAAGATCAATGAAACAGAATACAGAGCCTAGAAATAAATTCAGGCCTATATGGTCAGTTAATATTTGACAAAGAAGGCAAGAATATACAATGAGGTAAAGACAGCCTATTCAATAAATGGTGCTGGGAAAATTGGACAAATATGTGCAAAAGTATGAAATTAGACTGCCTCTTACACCATATGCAAGAATAATCTCAAAATAAATTAAAGAGTTAAATATAAGATTCAAAATGATAAAAATCCTAGAAGAAAACATAGTAAAATTTCAGACCTCTCATAGTAATATGTTTTTAATATTATTTGTTAATATCTTTTAAAATATATTTTTATTGATTTCAAAGAGGGAGAGAGAGATAGAAACATAAATGATGCCAGAGAGTCATTGGTGGACTGCCTCCTGCATGCCTCATCCTGGGAATTGAGCCTGCAACCTGGGCATGCATTCTGATCTGGAATTAAACCATGACCTCCTGGTTCATAGATTGTTGCTCAACACTGAGCCATGCCAGTAGGGCTGTCAGTATTTTTAATTGTATTCATTGGGTTGGCATCCTATTAATAAAAGCCTAATACGCTAAGTGTCCATTTGTTCGTTCATCTGGTCATTCAATCAAAGCATAATATGCTAATGATATGCTAAGTCAGCTCAACCGCTTGCTATGACTTGCACTGACCACCAAGGGGCAGACGCTCGTACAAGTAGGTTAGCTTGCCGCTGGGGTTTGGCTTATAGGGACTGAGCAAGACAGGCCAGACACGCCCTGGAGCCTTCCCACGGTCCCTCCCCAGCTGGCTAACCTTCTGCGTCCCTCCTTGACCCTGATCGTGCACCGGTGGGGTCCCTCGGCCTGGCCTGCACCCTCTTGCAATCCGGGACCCCTTGGGGGATGTCAAAGAGCCGGTTTCGGCCCGATCCCATTCAGTGCAGGAGGTGCTCCCTGGTGGTCAGTGCGCTCCCACAGGGGGAATGCTGCTCAGCCAGAAGCCGGGCTCATGGCTGGTGAGCTCAGCAGTGGTGGCGGGAGCCTCTCCCACCTCCAAGGCAGCACTAAGGATTCCAACGCCTGCTCCAGGACTGGGAGAGGGCACGAGCTGGGTTGAGGGACCCCACTCCCCCTGGTGCCCGTATCTTATGCACCAGTCCTCTAGTTAGTTAATAAAATTATATAGGTTTCATGTGTACAATTCTATAATACATCATCTGTATATTGTATTGTGTGTTCACAAGTCAAGTCTCCTTCCATCACCATTTATCCCCCTGTGCCCTCTTCTACCAACCCCACCCTCTTTTCCCTCTGACAGTGACCATATTGTTGTCTGTGTCTATGAGTTTCTCTTCTTAATCCCTTCACCATATTCACCCAGTTCCACAATCTCCCCTCCACTCTGACATCTTTAAGTCTATATCTGTGAGTCTGTTTCTATTTTGTCTGTTTATTTTTTTCATTTGGATTCCACATAGGAGTGACATTATATGGTACTTGTCTTTCTCTGACTAGCTTATTTTAGTGTTTTCTACAGTGGCTGCACCAATCTGCATTCCCACCAGCAATGCACAAGTGTTCCCTTTTCTCCTACACTTGTTTATTATTTATTGATGATAGCTATTCTGACAGATGTGAGGTGATATCTCATAGTGGTTTTACTTTGCATTTCTCTGATGATACTTATATTGGCCATCTATATGTCCTTTTTGGAGAAGTATCTATTCAGGTTTTTTTCCCATTTTTTAATTGTATTGTTTGGGGGTTTTTGTTTGTTTGTTGAGTTCTTCATAAATTTTTGATATTACGTGGGGTAGGGGCACGGCTGCGAATCCTTTAAACCTATTAGGTCTCTTTTCTTCAAACTTCCAATCTGTTATGAAATGCATTGTTTTCTTCCTTGAATCAATAGAAACTGTTTTTCCCGTGATGCTATTACATCTGTACTATTTTATCAAAGGGATATTGTTGTTCCAATGCAGAGACTTAGAGTAACAATTTGCATATCCTTTGATCACCATTGTTATTATGGGTAGTTGTTCTGGAAAATTATTTATTTTGGAAAATTGTTGACATCTCTGTATTTTATATTCTTCCTTTTCTTGTTTTCAAAGACTCATTTTAATTTGTCATGTTTATTCACTTCATTTCCACCTAGTTCAATTATTTACAAATACAACTCCATTTTGCATTTCACTACCATTTAATATTGTTTCACCTTGAATATTTCAAAATCAGCAATTCCTCCTCTGACCACAAAATTTTTTCAACTTCTCTCATTTTCTCTTTCTACTTCTGCTAATCATCATTATAAACTCCAGTTCTTTGAAACACATGAAATTTCTCTCTCATTACTACTGCTAAATTCACTTGCTTTTCTTAATCATTTCGATCTTTTAGTCAGATACTACATTTGTATATTTGTACTGTGGTACCTTTAGTTCCCTAGTACTCTTATCAGTTTTTTGCCAAACTCAACTCTGCATTTCTTTGATTATTCTGTTTTTCTTTAAGGTTAAAATATTAGTATAATGTTTTGAAAAATGCCCAGTGATTCTATTTTAAAATCTCTGACACTGAAATGTATATAGTCTTTTAAAATTTATTTCATATTTGAATTCCATTTATTTTTCTCTTGTCTCTCTATTCTGTTTCTCTGTAGTAGCTGTTTTAAAACATGTTTTCATTGTCTTAAAATATATCCACACTTCCACCAGCCTTAGAGGAGGGTGGCTGTCTGACTTCTAATTATTCTCAGAAAATGGATATAAGAAGTGGATGTAAATTTTCAGGTTTACCTGAAGCAAATATAGCATATCTCTCCACTATTTTTGTGCAATATGGCTGTGATGCTGTTACCTAAGGACCAATATTCTTTAATATATATATATATAATTGATTTTTCAGAGAGGAAGGGAGAGGAATAGAGAGTTAGAAACATCGATGAGAGAGGAACATAGATCAGCTGCCTCCTGCACACCTCCCACTGGGGATGTGCCCGCAACCAAGGTACATGCCCTTGGCCGGAATCGAACCTGGGACCTTTCAGTCTGCAGGCTGACACTCTATCCACTGAGCCAAACCAGTTAGGGCAGGGCCAATATTCTTAAGCTTCTTGAATATAGGAGATAGAGGGTTTTTTCCCTAAACCAGGTGTCAAAATATATAATTCAGCAAGATGAATTCTACTCAAATGGAAGTAAAATATTTACTTTAGACTTGTCCCAGAAAAGCCAGCACAATCACATTCCTGAACTTTTATCATTCATAGCCTTCTTCAGTACACAGCATCCAGTCCCTCTAATGTTGCCCATGCATCCAAAGTCGATGTGTGTGTCTAGACTGAGATTCTCTGTCTGCTGAACACAGCTACAACATCACTTCAAGCAACAGCATCCTCAATCTCATGTGCACTACAAAACTCTGCCAGAGAATACATGGAAGGTCTTCTTGGAAATATTTTTCTAATATGTCTCAAAACATTAAACAACCTAATAAAGACATTATATAAACACCAAAGTAGAAGTTTAATTTTAAAATCAATTATGTTTATAAGAAACTAGAGGCCTGGTGCATGAAATTCATGCACTGGGGGGGGGGGTTGAGGGGGCCCTCAGCCCAACCTGTGCCCTCTCACAGTTCAGGACTCCTCGGGGGATGTCCACCTGCTGGCTTAGGCCCAATCCCGTAACTGCCAGCTTAGACCCTAGCCTGCAGTTAGACATCCCTCTCTCAGTCCAAGGCTCTTGAAGTCCGGAACCCCACACTCTTTACTGCCTACCAGCAGTGGAGATAGGAGAGGCTTCCCCCACCGCCACTGAACTCGCCAGCTGTGTGCCTGGCTTCTGGCTGAGCAGTTCTTCCCCCCTGTGGGAGTGCACTGACCACCAGGGGGCTGCTCCTGCACTGAGTGTCTGCCCCCTGGTGGTCAGTGTGCATGATAGCGACCTGTCATTCCACCATTTGGTCGATTTGCATATTAGGGTTTTATTATATAGTACTTGTGGCCCGGTGTACGAAATTTGAGCATGGGGGGGGAGGCGTGTCCCTCAGCCCGAACTTCACCCTCTCCAATCTGGGACCTCTTAGGGGATGTCTGACTGCCAGTTTAGGCCCGATCCCACAGGGACATCCCTCTCACAATCTGGGACCGCTGGCTCCTAATGGCTCATCTGCCTGCCTGCCTGATTGCCCCTAACCGCTCTGCTGGCCTGATCACCTCCAACTGTTCCCAGCTGCTCGCCCCCAACTGCACCCCCCCCGCTGGCCTGCTTGCCCCCAACTGCTCCTCTCCTGCTGGCCTACTCGCCCCCAACTGCCTTCCTGCTGGCCTGATCGCCCCCAACTGCCTCTGCTCTGCCTCCATGGCTTTGTCTGACCTGCCTGCCTGATTGCCCCTAACCACTCTGCTGGCCTGATCACCTCCAACTGCTCCCAGCTGCTCGCCCCCAACTGCCCCCACATGCCGACCAGCTTGCGCCCAACTGACCATCTCTGTTGGCCTCCTCGCCTCCGCATATTACCCTTTTATTAGTATAGAAGATAGTATAGAAGACTGGTGCACAGGTGGGGGCTGACTGTTCTGCCCTGAAGGGGGCCCTGGATCAGGGTGGGGGTCCCCTTGGGTGGTGGGGCTGGCCTGGGTGAAGGGCTCAGGCACTTTGCAGGCCAGCCATATCTGCATCAGGGTAGGGGTTCCCGCTGGGTGCATGGCCAGTCTGGGTGAGGGGCTGAGGGCCCTGCAGGCTGGCCATGCCCCCATTGGGTTAAGGGTCCCAGCTGGGGGTGGGGTGGGCCTGGGCAAGGGGCTGATGGTCATTTGCAGGCTGCCCATGCACCCGCTGGGTGAGGTTTCCCACGGGGGCGCGTGGCCAGCCTGGGTGAAGGGCTGAGGGCCATTTTCAGGCTGGACACACCCCCTTCAGAATGGGGGTCTCCACTGGGGTGCATAGCCAGCCTGGGTGAAGGGCTGAGGGCCATTTTCAGGCTGGGCACACCCTCTTCAAGGTGGGGGTCCCCACAGCGGGGCATGCCTGGGCGAGGGGCTGAGGGCCGTTTGCAGGCTGGCCACACCCCCATTGGGGTGAGGGTCCCTGCGGAGGGTGTGGCTGGTCTAGGCGAGGGGCTGAGGGTTTTTGGGGGCAGTTTGCAGGCCGGCCAAGCCCCCAGCCTTGTCCAGAAGGACGTCCAGAAGGTCTCCCAGTATAATTAGCATATTACTCTTTTATTAGTATAGATGGTAAGCCATAAAAATTTCCAAGACATTCAATGAAAATATTTTCATGAAACTTGAGCAAAATATCTAAGGTAGTACCATGTTTATTACATATAAGTGAAATGTCTGAGGTAATACCATGTTTATTATATTTCTACCATAAATTGGGTTACTATCTCAGAAATCTTATATTCCAGATTTAGAAGTTCAAGACCTTGCAGTTGGCATGTATTACACCTCTATGGTCAAATTTATAATATAATTGCAATTAACATGCATTTGCAAACAAGTGAAAACTTTTTGCAGGCCAGGAGACACAAATAATATGCTTTTAAATTTATTAAATATAATATAAATTAGAGAGGAGGAAAACTATGATTACTGTTTCCTCTTTTACATCTCATAAAATCATTCTGAATAGTAATGCATTTTTTTACAGAAAATGCTAATAATTTATTTAAATTGTATGTATTGTGATGGTGAATTCATGTATGAGAATAACTTTCTACACTAAATGTTTGTAAGCAAGCATTAAAATAATCTGATCTGTCTGTTTATATATTTATCAAAGTCAGTCTTCATTGAAAAAAAATTAAATTGTAGTCATTTAAAATTATACTTACTATTTTAATTTGAGAATTTGAGTTAAAAGTGGAAATAAAAGGTGAGAAAAATCTAATAAAAAGAGGAAACTCAAAGTAGAAGAAAAGGGAAGACATGGTGAAAGAGGGTTTCAAAGATTGAGAGTACATAAGATCTTGTGCAGAAATAGGCAGGCTATTCCCTGTCTTGCATAAAGAACAAGATTCGATCAATTATAATAACAGAATGGAAGGGAAAATGTGATATATAATCAAAGATTCAGGCAGTTGGGTAGATGACTTGGTTATAGTAGAAGTTCTCTTTTGAACTCTCCTTCTTCAAGTAGAATTGGAAGGAAGTCATCAACTGGGAGTGAAGACTGGGAAAGAGATGTTGGAACTATATAGAGAGTAGAAGATCTGGAGAAGCCCTCTAGGCTAGTCTGAGAGGAGAAGGTTCAGAGATGTCATTTTATAAATGTATAGTGAGAATTATTTATGATTTGACCTTACAGTGAGCAACTGGTAAGTGTTTGACTAGTGCATCAATATTTTAGTGCTAATGAGATGTTGCCCCACATGCCTCTGATCTTTGAAGACCCAGTGTAAAGAAAAAATAATGTGTTTTGCTTTTATTTTTACTTTACAAATAATAAGCAGTTTTACCTTATCCCACACTCTATGGGAAATGGTGACATTATGGTCCAAATTCAGCAAATAATTTATAGATTATCCATTGTAACAGTTATCTATTGCACATGTCAAATCACCTCAAAACTTTGTGATTAAACAAAAATCCATTCATTTAGTTTAAAATTCTGTCCATTGGCAAATGAGGCTGAGTTCACTAGGCAATTTGTTGCTGCTCTGGGGAGAGCAGTTGTTTAAATACAAGCGCTGCCTCTGGAGGTTGGCTGCCAGGGATGAGAGCTGCTGGGGCATGTGTTTTTTCTTCACCTGATAGACTTACCCAACTTCTTCATATAAAAGATGTGCTAGTGAACACATGCACACATGGAACATACAGTAGCTCCACATCAGAGTCAAATTCATTTTACCAGCAAAGTTGATTTGTGTAGGGCTAATGTCAGGGGTCATGTATGATAATCTAACTGAACACATGAATGGAGCAAATAGCCTCCCCAAGATATCTAGAAAAAAGGAGAAACACGAGGGTTGAGGGGCAGGGAGGTTGTCAACTCAATTCAGGTACTTAATGTTTTAGAGATTTATTTGTAGTGCTATGTGTGCCTCAATTTTTCTACTTCTTAGGCCAAAGTAGACATCTTCCAGTTGTCTCCGTTAGAGTAGAAATGTAGCCTTGCCCATCAGGTATTTTGTGGGGGATTTCGACACCAGTGACTGGCCTTTCTTGGAAGCTTTGATCTGAATGAAAGATTTGTCCTGCCCTTTAGGACTAAAAGCTGTGATGTGTCCCCAGATCCAACTAATGAAAGATTATTTTTTCCTGTTTTTTTTTTTCTTTTCTTTCTACATTAAGTGTTAACTAATGTTATCATTCAGTTCCCATTATTTTAATTTAGATCTTCACCACTGATTTTTCTTTTCAAAAATAAATTTGTAATTAAAACTATTTTATTATGGAGTTGGAAATAATGTCAACATTAAACATTTTCATAAAAAATAAAATATTTGATTAAATATTAAATGCAAAAATTATTTGTGCAGAATATACAAATGAAATATAAGGTAGATAGAAGCAGCATGAATAAAAAACCATTCATGAGACGGAATTTTCATCCCCTTCTTCATTTCTTAAAAATAGCATTATCTAGAATTTGGTGTCCAATATTTTTTGGATGGATTTTCATTATAGTTTTTCCATAACTATTTAATATATATATATACACTAAGATATATATTTTAAATATCTAATTACCTACCATAAACAATATGATTATTTTATTATTGGCTTTTAATTTAATACTATTGGGTCAGAAACTATTCCTGTATGACACAATGTTTGAGATAATTTCAATTACTTGTACTGTAGGGACATACAGCTGAATTAAGCATATTCCTCAACTATGCAATATTATTATTGCAGGTCTGTGCAGTCCTTTTCTTACTTAATATCTTTATTTGATAAAATTATGTTTCCTGCATATAAACATTTTAATATACTACAATGCATTGTATAGCTCCTAGTGCTTTTTCATTAAATACTAAGTGCTTTTAAAATCCATTCAGACAATTATTTGCACATTAATATATTACTCCCAATTGCTCTTCTAATAATACTTCATGGTGAAAATTTACTACCATTCATGTATCCCTTTAATGCCTTAGTAGTCCACATAAATGTCACAATGTTTAGCAAATTGCCCAAGAATGTTGCTAGGCTATTTTTATTGATAGTGCATTTATTTTATAGATTAATTTGTGGACATTGACTTTTATAATGTTATGTCAACGTAAAAAGAATAAGTGACAGGAATCTTTGCTGAAGCCCCTTTCTTCAGTCTTTCTGGTTGGGTCCTCCTTTAAGTTATCATCACTAATAATATCTTGGTTTTTGTTCCTGTTATTACTTGACCATTGCTATTAGAGATAAATATTTTTAAAGTTTAACCATTTTATTGCAAAATTTGGGAAAGTATTTTTATTTCTAGCACTTTTTTATTTTTTTATTGTCTCCTTCCCCCGAAGCCGATGACAATGTCATCTGCAAGTAATGATGCTTTTGTTATGTAATAATAATAATAATAATAATAATAAATACCTCCCTTCAAATTTAAGAATTTCTACTGCAAGGAAGGCAGGGGAATATCAACCTTTGCATGTCTGGGTGTTACGCTAAATACCAGGGATTGTCTCTAACTAAGAAATGAAGACTAGGCATTTGATGACAACAATAATCGTTGCTTCAGCTACTTTTTCCAGTTAAAATAGTTTTTGTTTTAATTTTAAAGTTCATTTCCTTTATACCCTAGGAAAAGATAATGAACATAGAAATTTTTTAATACATTCTTTATTAACGATTTCTATCCTTCGTAAAGAATTTTATGCTCCATTATTAATCAAATACTGAATTGAGCCCAGATACAGTGGCTCAGTTGATTGTCATTCTGTGCACCTATAGGTTGCTGGTTCAATTCTGGGTCAGGGCACATACCTGAGTTGTGGATTTGATTTGGGCACTTAGGGAAGGCAACTGATTGATGTTTTTCTCCCTCCCATTTCCTCTCTCTAAGCATGTCCTTGGGTGAGGATTAAAATAAAAAAGCTAAATTGGAAGAAGAATCCAGACTTAAGTTGTTCATTCAAAAATGTAAGTTTCAGTGTTTTGTTGGGTTATAAAACACTTTCTAAAAATATATTCTGGTTTTCATGCTCATTGTATATTACCCAAACCTTAATTGCTTCCAAGTAAACTATAGTGATCTTTTAGAATAGAATGCTATTTGACATTGAAAAGAACAACAATCTATGAAAGCATACATTCTAGTGGAGGGTCTCCATGAATTCACATTTGTGGACTTGGCCTTTTTGAAGAATAAGGTAAGGCAAAATTATGAAATATACTTTATTGTGATAATAAAATAAAATGAAGAATATATGACTGCAAAGCTACCTTGCCTATCTTGGTCTTTTTCAGCAACATCAGAAAATTATAGTGGTATGTTTTATATAATATTTATGTAACCCTGCAGACAATATTAAGACACCTCTTCAATTAGTTTAACAGGTGTATTCCAGGAAAAACACACACACACACACTTAGTAATTATTCATATGATTTAGCAGGTGGAAAAGCCACAGCAGATTTGGGAGAAGAAAACAGTGATAGTGGGCTACAGATGTTATTTCAAGGACACTATTGGGATGGTTATTTCAAAGGGTATCATTCTGTTAAGAGCTGAACTCTGAGTTCTTCTACTTTGCTAAGATCACTTTGAAATGGAAATAAGAACCTTTAATGTCTTGCCCAAATAGCAAAGTGTGCAAAAAATAAGAGCTATTCTTGGCAGTAGATAGGAGGCATTGCAAATAAAACTGGGATGAGCAAGTATAACATTCATAGTCCCAATAGAATACCAAGAAGATAGAATGGCCAAGCATTTCAAGTAAAGATTTAGAGGTAGTTAGAGATACCTCCTTTATAAGCTACCTTCTAATAGTGACACATAAATATTTATTCTATGAGTAGGGATATTGTGGCAAACCAGGATCAGAATTTAAATGTATGTTGTTATTTAGCTCTAGGAATATCCCTAAAGTTTTTCTACTTTATATTGTTTTACCTACTCACTGAATTATAAATTATTTTAAATTTACACAGCCTTGGTTTTCTTATGTATTATACCAATCTCTGTTGGAGAAAAGTAAGATGAAAACTGTTGAAGGCTGTACTCAGATTTTATGTTAACTGTAAGTGCCAGAAATAAAAGAAGCGCTATATTTCAAGGTGTATTCAGGAAAATTGCACAGATAGAGCAAATAGAGATATGGTATTGAATGTTTCATCCTGAACTCATTTCTACACAAACACTGAACTCCAGGAAAGCTTGATCTAACTTTTCTCTTACCAGAAATCTTGTACAAGGGACATCCTATTCTATTGATGCTTGTTATCTTTATTATCTAGAGAGAGCACGTTTGAAAAGAGTAGCGTAGTCATTGTGTATCAATGAGGAAACCGGTAGTTAAGCGTTGGACAGCTGAGACCAACAGGGTTCTTCTGCTGAATAGAGATTCATCGCTTTTGGTCTTCTCCAGAAAGACACTTCCCCGTTTAGTATTCTGTAAGACTCCCGCTTCCAGGCCATGGAGGTGCAGGCTGGGTATGGAGAAAAATCCCACTGCTCTTATACACGTGATTGTGACATTCTCTGTTCAGACAGTAGTTTCAGAAGACAAACTAGTCTTAACTTAGATTACAAAAATAAACCAAAAATGTATAGGTACATTCATTTATTTAAGTTTATAAATATAAATTATTTAAGCCATATTAATTGTCTGTGTGTAAGTTTTACCTCTGTAATATAAGCACATACTTATTGATAGGCTATTTCTTTTAAAATGTGAGCAGTCTTTTAAAAGTCCTCCTGAGTACATGAGTGGTTTCTTAACAACTGTCATCTAACCACATCTTTTTCCTTTTTAAAAAATACATTTGTATTAATTTCAGAGAGGAATGGAGAGGGAGAGAGAGAAACATCATCGATGAGAGAGAATCATTGATCAGCTGCCTCCTGCACTGGGGATCAAGCCTACAACCCGGGCATGTGCCCTGACTGAGAATTGAATCATGATCTCCTGGTTCATAGGTCGACGCTCAAACACTGAACCACACCAGGTGGGCTAACCACATCTTTAAGATAGTTTACTTTTTGCTTTATTTTGACTTTATGTTAACGTATTAACATCTTAATTTAACATTAAATCAACTAGGTTAGATCCTGTGTAAGAGTTTAAATTATAAACTGAAGCTTAATTCATTTGTCAGGATTCTATTGGGTTTTATTTTCAATTTTTCTGTTTTTCAGCAGTGCGAGTTTGACTATGAATAAGCAAATGCCCATAATAAACTTAATTACTTAAATTTTAAGAAAAAAATGTCTACTTTTGTATAACTATAATGCAATGTTTTATGGCTCCTAGTCATTGTAACAGTTCTAACTGGGAGTTTAGGTTACACAATCAAAAAATATATTAAATACTCTATATGTATTTCTTTTACCTAGAAAATATTTTCAAATAATTTTAATATAAATAAGATGCCAATTTTCTAAATTGTTACCAATTATCAGATACAAGTCCTATGGATAAATTAAGAATGTTGGCCCAGCTGGCATGGATCAGTGCTTGAGCATCAGCCTATGAACCAGCAGGTCAAGGTTTGATTCTGTCAGGGCACATACCTGAGTTGTGGGCTCCATCCTGCCATGCAGGAAGCAGCTGATCAATGAATGATTCTCTCTCGTCATTGATGTTTATATCTCTCTCCCCCTCTCCCTTCCTTTTTGAAATCAATAAAAATATATTAAAAAACAAAGAATGTTGGACTGACTGATAATGTCAAAACTTATTTAAGGGAATGCGAAGCAAGGGTTTCAGAAAAAAATCACAGATGAAGATACCAATAAAGTCATGCAATCACTGCTAGTTTGTGTTTTCTTAATACCACAGTTAACTCCCCACCACTCACCCCTAATTTGAGCAATTATTGTGACAAATAGCTTTTTTTGTCATGATCTTGCCAACCTCAATCTTGGTTTACTCTGCTTTCTAAATTTAGAAATGACTAGTTTTCCTCTATATGGCAAAGCGCTATTAGTCTAAAATTTCTTCAGTGGTGTAAAGGAGCAGGCCATCATTATTTAAGTGACAACTTCTGGGTAGATTTCTTAAACTTAAGCAATGCTATTGAGTTAAAGCATCATAAAAGTTTAGGAAGACATGGTAAAATCATTAGGTAGTTACATTAGCATATCAGGAACTCTCCCAAATTACAGTTTGGCACTTAGGAATAAGGAAGATATTATATAAGGAGATAGAGATGGACCATTGAAATCATAAACGGATCCTATGCTAAATATTCTGGTGGGCAATAATGAGTTTATAGTTGTTAGTATGGAAAATAATACAAGGATTAATCAATAATACAAGAATAAACTCTGCGTTTGATGTATTCACAACTGTAACCCTAACTTTTGTCCCACTCTGTATGTATATTTACACATACTACTAATAATCATTATCAACTTAGTACAATTGGTAGTTAAAAATAGAAACTAATTTTCTTCTAATTAAGAAAACATGCAATTCAGTATTCTACCTTACAGTTGTTATTTCTTCTCACATATGACCATGCAGATCATGGTTTCTACACCTTCAAATCCATAGCAACTCAACACATTGATCTGGACTGTAACTCCTATCAGGTTCTACATTAAGTATTTAGGGAATGGAATGAAATCTTCCTGCTTATTTTGAACAGAGTATGGTGAGTTATTACTATCAGAAAAATTCCGAGGACCTAGAAAATACAGTCTTCTCCCAAGTATCAGCTTTTTGAGAAACTTTTTACAGGTGGTTCTGAGGAGGTGACAATTTATCCTGATTGTCATTTTCTATTCATTAGGAGGAAGGCAGTTTGATTAACATTCATATGGCTGAATGGCTGCGAGGGCAGATTGAGTCACATTTTCCTTAGACAGTTTAGTAAATTATTTTGTACTGTGAGGTCAATAGGATCATAGCTTCTCGGGAATATGATCTTGACAGAGTAAAAGCAACTGCTCATTTTCATTAAAAATTCAAGGAACTGTGGATATACTTAGAAAATATCATTCATATATTCCATTCATTTCTCTTCGGTGTAACTCAGGTGCTCTTCTGTGACAGCTTTCCTCAAACTTTAATGTGAAGACAAATCACGTAAGTGTCTTATTAAAATGCAGGTCTGATTCAGTAGAACTGGGTGGTAATCCAAGACTGCATTTCTAGCAAATTCCCAGGTAATACTTACGCTGTTGTATCTTCGAAACACATTTTGGTAGCTTCCAGGTAATGCGGATACTTCTGGTTTTTAAACAACACAAAACAAATGGGGCATTCATGGGGAAAAGGCAGCATTCAACACCCCTCATTATTATACTTTATCATAATTTTGATTATGGGAAGGGGATTTTAGCATTATAATTTCTATTTTTATAAAGGCTTATTGTTAATACCCAATTTGATTAATTACAAAAGAGAATCAATTAGGTTAGATCCTGTGTAAGAGTTTAAATATTTTGGCCAAATTTTCTCTATTAGCTGTTTTAGTTATTTATTACTGGTTTGATACACAGTGGGTCCTAATAAAGGATTCATAACTTGCAGAAACTATGCAAAAAAGGGGGGAGAAATTTTAAAACACACACACACACAAATGCTTTCTGTGAAATTTTGGAAAACAAGAACACTTGTGCTATAAACTTACACACAGACTTACTTTGTTAGGTGTCCTTGGTCAAACAGATTTGAGCAACTTTTATCTAGTTCAGTATTTAAGTATATAAAGCACTTGTGTTGGGAATGATAACAGTGCGGTGAGTCTGTGTGTGTGTTGGCACATGTGTATGTATGTAAAGCGCAGATGAGATCTGTATAAATGTGGAGCTAAAAAGAGAAGTAAGAGAAAAGAAGGAAATCAACAGAACAAAGTGCACTTCTGAATGCTTCACTTAAGCAGCTAAGGCCAGGAATTAATATTGCCTCCATCCCCCACCCTCCACCCCATTCTCCAGGACCACAAACCATTGTCCCTTTGCTACCTGCATTTTCATGAAAAGAGAGTCGCCTGATTCTGAGGGCCCTCCTTGTCTTTGTCCAGATGACATTGTGCCTCCCTGTAATTGTGGAATTCCATTACAGCCCTGAAAGGCGGGGAGAACCAGAGATACCCTTGGTGCTGCCCACTGTTTCTGTTAGATTCCACCCAAACCAACATTTTAGAGTTCATCATAGTTTTATGTGTTTGTATTAAAAAATGATTTTCATCAATATTTCTGTTAAGATACAAGAAAGCTTTTTAAAGTAATGTATATATTCTTAGTATGATTCTCTTATGTTTTCCCTATCAGATACCCAAAGACACAAGTCAAGACATACTACTACACGTTTTAGTAACCCTGAGGAAGTGTGCACTACTTGACTCATGCCTGCAGTTTGTTATTTCACTTGCCGAAATATTAGAGAACAGTAGAAAGCAGTCCTCCAGACGAGCTTGGTTTGCAGTGACATGGGGTGATTGGTTGAAAGGCATTTGGACTGGTTGCACCTCCAAAATGAGCAAACCTTAGGCAGTGTTTCTTGGGTTGGTTCCCAGACCATCTCAAACTGGCAGACAACCTAGAGCCATGGTTGGCAAACCGCGGCTCGCGAGCCACATGCGGCTCTTTGGCCTCTTGAGTGTGGCTCTTCCACAAAATACCACGTGCGGGTGCGCAGGTACAGTGAGATTGAAACTTCGTGGCCCATGCGCAGAAGTCAGTATTTTATGGAAGAGCCACACTCGAGGGGCCGAAGAGCCGCATGTGGCTCGTGAGCCGTGGGTTGCCGACCACTGACCTAGAGTATTTTCTGTATCTTTTCCACTCTAGTCATTTATAGAAAACTCTGTGTAATATAGAGATTTTTCCCATGAGTAATTCTTTGATATAAATGAGCTCCTCATTAAGATCTATTTTTTTTACTGAAAAGTTGTAATGCCTTTAGTGTGGAATCATTGACAAACAATTAACGGAGTACACTTAGATTATACAATTGGATATGCTCTGACATATGCTGTCACCAGTGAGACCATCAAACCAATCAAGTTAAGGAACATAGCCACATTCCCCCCCCCCCGCCCCGTTTCCTCAAGTGCCTTTATAATCTCTGCCTCCTGCTCTTCAATGTCTCCATGCATATAATCTCTGGCTCCTGGCAACAACTGGTAACCTTTCTGTCATTATAGGTTAGTTTGTATTTGTAAAAGTTTATGTAGAGGGAATCATATAATATGTATTCCTTTTTATCTGACTTCATTCATTCAGTGTAATAATGTTCTTGGATTTTTAAATCAAAATTTTAGGATCTAGTTTTGTAACACCCTTATTGAAAATGAGTACCAATGGACAATACGGGCTTGCTGTCCTCAAAACACCATCCTCTCCGGAATTTCATGCTGATTTTACCAGGAACAGAAGGATTAATAGCATTCTCCCTGCTCCTGGAAATGTACTTTTTTCCTATCAGCATACCCTAATATTCAGTTTTAGCAAAATAATGTCAGGAGACCAGGACTAATCCCACCATGTTATTTTGCATATTTATATCAGTTGCCATGAATAAGTCCCCAAACCCTAGGATTTCTCCCAAATCTCAACTCTCTTGCCCTCTAAGGCCACCCCCAACCATAGCACTAACACAAATCCATGTACTCTCTCTAGACATAGAAACTTTTCCACTAAATAGTCACATCTCATCATGAGAAATCGATTATTATTATTATTATTATTACTATTACTACTAGAGGCCTGGTGCATGAAAATTGTTCCCTGGGGGGGGGGATCCCTCAGCCCAGCCTCTGCCATCTCGCAGTCGCTATGGGGGGCGGGGGCCTTGGGGGATGTCTGCCTGTGGTGGAGGTGGGAGAGGCTCCGGCCACCACTACTGCACTCACCAGCCAGCATGAGCTTGGCTTCTGGCTGAGCAGCGCTCTCTTGTGGAGCGCACTGACCACCAGGGGGCAGCTCCTGCATTGAGTGTCTGCCACCTGATGGTCAGTGCACTCATAACGACCAGTCATTCCACCATTCAGTCGATTTGCATATTAGGGTTTTATTATATAGGACTGTTATTTCTTCTATATTTTTCTGTAAACCAAAAACTGACCCTTCTATAAGGATATTGTTTCTGAACCTGCAGTTACCTCAAGTTGTAGCAGTTTCTTTTCTCTACAAATCGCTGGGTATGGGAATGAATAAGTGTGTTCTTTGAGCCTCATCACAGCTCACACAGGACCTTCTCTCCCACCTAAAATCCTCCACATTTCAAGCTCATGTCACCAGGTGATACTTCCCTCTTTAACTCTTCAGATCAGGAATCCTTAGATCCTGGCGCTGTGTTCCTAAGTTTGTTTGAATATATTAGCTCTAGGTTATTGTCACTTTTTTTGTGTACTACTCTTGTTATGAAAGTTCTGGATTTCTGATGGTTTAAAAAATTTCATTAAAGAAGGGGGAAGAATCCTTGTTCATATCTAGAAAATTTAAAGATCTCCAACATGCCAATAAGAAAACACACACACACACACACACACACAAGTGGAATCAAAAGAGTTCTTAAAACTTACATGTAGATGTATCTTATGCCAACACCTCGCAATCCATAGTATCAGGGAGGAATATTCAATATGAATGTATTCATAGTTTTTTGAGATAAAGTGGTTGTTGATTCTAAAACACACATTCATGCTTGGCTTTTATTTAAAACTTTTAAACCCTAGCCAGTTTGGCTCAGTGGATAGAGCGTTGGCTTGTCGACTGAAGGGTCTTGGGTTTGATTCCAGTCAAGGGCATATACCTCAGTTGCAGGCCCCTCTCACATCAATATTTTTTTCTCTTCTTTCCTTCTCTCTAAAAAATCTCTCTAAAAAATCAATGGAAAAATATCCTTGGGTGAGGATTAAAAAAAATAAAAACTTTAAAAAGTTACACATAAGCATTTACATATGCAGAGCTAGTAAGCAAATTATTTAGCTTTGGTTTGGCTAAGAATGTGCTCTGATTCAAGCAACAGAAAATCTAAGTTTCAGTAGCTCCAAAAATAAGTATTATTTTTTTCTCACCTAACACAAAATCTAGAAGTAAATGTAGCATACAAGAATTTGGCTGATCAAAGATGCCAGCCTCGGTCTCTCACTGTATTCTTTGTACAGTGTGATGGCTTTATTCATCATGCCTGTTAGTTTTCATTCCCATGACGACTGCTTCTGTTCCAAAAAGTATATTCATTTTCATGACAGGAGAAAAGAGGGCAGTACCATCTATGTTTGCCCTAGTTATGGGCAAAACGAAATAAAAGAAAGAAAAGGCTTACTTTCTGAAAAACTCGCCTAAAAAGTTGTATGCCTCAGTGGCCAGAGTCAAGTGGCCCGTGAATATTGAAGTAGCAAGTAACTGAAATCATCTCAGTAGAGTTCAGTATGAGTGAAAGTGTTAATTTCTCTAACTCTTGTCTCAATTTCTAAAACAAATTTATTCCAATACAAAATGAAGTGAAACATAAACACACACACACACACCCACACACACACACACACACACACACACACACACACACAAAGAGAGTTCTAATTCAAAGAAATGGCTTTTTGACACATTAAGCAATTTGCACAAATATGCAGACGTCACCGGTTAATCTTGCATGATAGAAAGAAGTTAGGCTGATTTCTAGTCCCAATATTTTGTTCAACACTTTCCTAGAAGGAATATTTAGGTAATGTCACATTCCTGGAAAAATGTCAGAGCTATCCGTAAGAGTAAAATCAATGAAAGACGAGATCGTCAAATAAAGGTCTGAACTCCTAGGCAAAGGAGAAACATTGAGAATCTATTTCTGGCATATTATTGGGTCCAGGAAGAAAATTGTGTCATGGGACACCAAGAACCCAATGAGACAGAGAAAAAAGCCATCAGTATTTCAAATTTATGTGACTAAACTTCAGTAGGACAGAGTAACTGATTTTCATGTCTCTTTGGAAAGAGATTGAGCATGTTTTCTTTTGCAGTGGCAAGATGTAAATGATATTATTCAGGATAATGTTTTTGCTGTAATTTTTATTGATATTTTTTAGAGAGAGAGAGAAAGGGAGAGGAAGAGAGAGAAACATTGATAGGCTGCCTCTTCCATGCCCCCTACTGAGGATCAAGCCAGCAACCTGGACATGTGCCCTGACTGTATCTCTCCCTTTGGTGCATGAGATGACTCCCAACTGACTGAGCTGCACTGGCCAGAGCTGTTGCTGTATTTGTTTTTAAAGATTGAGTTACTGGTAGTTAAATTCGCTGTAGTGGATATTGTTGATTTTTACTCCATCTCCTTTCCATCGTGCTTCTGTTGAACCTCCACATAGAGGATGGAAATCTAAAAACTCCGTATCTTAGATTCCTTGAAACTTGAGTCCTTATACAAATTGAGTTTTATCACTAAGACACAGCAACTCATTTTTGAGAAGACAGAAATGTAAATTTCCTATTGCTTTTTTACTGTCTGCTGCCTAGTGGCTAGATCCCTACTCCACATTCAAGCGTGTCCAGGGCAATTGCAGTAGTGGTGCTGGTTGGGGAGCAGTGCACAGGGGCGCGGACTCTTCATCAGAGCTCCAATGGCAGCCTCTGGGGAATGTTCCTGCAGTGCTCTCAGTAACTCAAAAAGCCCTGAGTTCTTGTATGAAATGTCCTTTCCTTCCCCCTTAATATTCTTTGGGTGGTTTAGGTGTCAGACACTGAACCCTGACTGACTCAGTTTAAGTGTGCATGTTGACATTGCAAGTGTAACAGCTGAAGAATATAAACAAGGTATGCATTGTAAGGCAGTGAATGTAAAAACCCAAATAAGAAGAACCATTCAGTCAAAAAGGAAATCAAGAAAATAAAGGAAATATAAGAAATATAGTATAAATAAGTTAAAATTTGAATATATAAAAAGTCTAAATATAATACTATTAAAAGTAATGATAAATATACAGAATTTTGATTCACTAAATTACATTGAAAGAATAGATAAAAGAAAATGCAACTGTATGCTATTGACAGAAAATATCATTAACTATAAATGAAAAATATGTCATTAAAATGTATGAACAAACTATGTCAGCCATGGACCATATGAAATTTTGTATTGCTGATCATTTATGCAGTTAATAACATATATTTAAGATATATAAAATAAAACTGATAGAAATACATGAAGAAATTAAGAAATATGTAAATACAGTGAGAGGTTTGAGGACAACTTTCATGCCTAATTAACCCTTCAAACATACGTATTGACACATGAACGAATACCACCACAAACACCATGGAGCATCAAAGAACATAATTACACGGTGGCTTTTGTGGGAAGCTCAGCCTTTGCAGAAAATGCATTTAATACACATTTGATAAATTTAAGAAAGTTAATGAGTCATTTGACCCCCCCACCCCCCCCCCGAAAAAAACCCAACAAAAAAACACAGACAAAATCATAAAACTCCAAACCAATAAGAACAGACAGAATGCAGACTGATTAAAGTTAGCAGTAAGAATCTGACTTCATTCTCTTTGGCTTGACAGATCTCTATCAGCCTCCAGGATTGCAATATTCTTTCTTCAGAAAGTTCAACTCTATTGTTGAGATCCTCTAGTGATTTTTTTAAAATTCCACTTACTGTACTTTTTACCTCCAGAATTTCGTTTTTAAATTTTTTACAACTTCTATCTCTTTATTGATATTTTTATTTGATGCAACTATCATACATTCCTGTACTTAATCATGATTTTCTTTTCTCTCCGAACATGTTTATAAATGCCTTTTTGAATTATTTTTCGGATACAGCACACATCTGATTATTCTCATTGGCAATTTTTGTCCAATCATAAAGTAGGAAGCTAGCATAGACAGTGCGGCTTAATTGGCTGAGCATCGTCCTGTGCACTAAGCAGTGACCTGTTTGATTCCCCTTCAGGGAACATGTCCAGATCGTGGGCTTAATCCCCAGTAAGGTGTGCAGGAGGCAGCCAATGGGTTATTCTCTTTCATCCACGTTTCTTTCCTGCTCCCTCCCTCTTTCTTAAAAAAAAATCAATAAAGCATTCAAATAAATACATTAGAAAGCTAATATTGTCATACACCAATATTATATTGAACTTCCCATTCAATCATCTAGAAAGTTGCTCCCTCCTTCACGTTGCACTATTCTGTTTGTTCATATGTTCAAGCCACTAAAATGTTTCCGGCACTTTGTGAGGCACTTCATACAAAACGGTGAGTGAAGACAGTTGGTGCCTGCCTTATGAAGCTTATGGTCTAGATCAGCGGTTCTCAGCCTGTGGGTCGCGACCCCTTTGACGGTCGAACGACCCTTTCACAAGGGTTGCCTAAGACCATCCTGCATATCAGATATTTACATGACAATTCCTAACAGTAGTAACATGACAGTTATGAAGTAGCAACGAAAATAATTTTACAGTTTCCTCACAACATGAGGAACTGTATTTAAAGGGCCAGGAGGTTGGGAACCACTGCTCTAGATGAAAGTACACGTAAGTGGAAATGTCAGTGGCAGAAAATGCCAGAGAAGAGAAGTGTATGATGTTATGACATGACAGTTTGTAAATATGCTCAAGTCATGGAGAATCGGAAGGATTGGGAGGAGCTGGAGGAGGCAGCCTGTGGGAAAACACTCACAAGTTTCCCCACAGGTAACATGAACTGTGCAGAGTGAGTGCAAAAGAGTAAAAAGTGTGTGTAGCATGATGTGAGATGAGGATAAGAAAGAAGACAGTGCATGTGTAAAGTCATAGGTAGGGGTAGAGGTTAAAGCATAGTTTGCATGGCAGCTTTTGATAAAAAATGCAGTGACTATGTTTAAGAACAATGGGAAGCCTTTCATTAATTTTTTAGGTGGGATGAGAAAACTCATTTTTCTTTATGATTAAACAGCTGTGGCTGCATGTGAAGAGTAAAGAGAATTAGAGAGAATGGAAGCAATTCAACCAAAAAGTCACTATAAGAGTCGCCATAAAAACTAACGAAAAGCATTTGGATTAGGTGGAGGTGATGGAAATGGAGAACACTAAAAGGTTTGCACCAATATTCAGAATATACAAAAGACAAAATTGAAGATATACAGGAGTAATAAAGTGATGAGAATGGAGGATTTTAAGGATGACTTCCAGTTTGGAAGGGCAAGTGGTGAATTCATTTAAAAATAGTGAAATCTGCAAGGGAACCACATTTGTGAAAAAAGCTAATGAGTGTGATATGCTCTATTTAATGTCCCTGTGAGATACTTAAGTGAGAGCATGCAATGATACAAAAATATTTACAGTCAAGGTAAAGAGGATGAAGGTGATTACGCCATAAGGGTCTTAGGTCCAAGTAGAATTGTAGTGCTCAAAAAGAAGGATTTCTTTTTTAAATTTATTTTTTAATATATTTTTATTGATTTCAGAGAGGAAGGGAGAGGGAGAGATACAAACATCAATGATGAGAGAGAATCATTGATGGGCTGCCTCCTGCACGCCCCCCACTGGGGGCCAAGCCTGCGACCCAGGCATGTGCCCTTGGCCAGAATCAATCCTGGAACCCTTCAGTCCGCAGGCCAACAAGCTATCCTCTGAGCCACACCAGCCAGGGCTTCACTTCTTCTGAAAGTTGAAAATGCTGATCACAATGTAATATTAAGAGCGTGTGTCACCTCAAGGAGAGCTTTAAAAATACTCATTGCATAATTATAATAATACAAATTCAGACTTTCCTTAAAAGGATAATGAATGAAAGCACACACATATTTTAACTACTTCAGAAAAAGCTGTTACTATAGCAAGTCTACCAGAAAATATTGGAAAAATGTCAGCTTGCGTACATGCAAACTCAAACACATCACTGTTCTTTTTGTTTTTTATTGATCGCATACATGAAAAGTTCATAATAACCTTAGCCTGGAAAGCAGTGACGATTACAAAATACAATAGTGTTATCCATATTTTTAACTGTCAAGGCAGCATATCTGTCTCGGAGTGTGTGAAGTGAAAAAATTTTGCCAGTAAAAACAAGATAATGTTATAGCAATATCATTAGTCATCCTGCAACTTTAACTACACTAGTTATATATTATTCACCAGACACTAAATCAATGTTTCGTGTAGCAAGGAAGTAAGGACAGGGTTTTTACTTTAATAACATTGAGAAATAGTACATATTTAAAAGGTAAATGTCATGAAATTGATTGACACTGAAAACATTGGGGGGAAAAGCATTTTCCTCCCAAATATCCATTTGTGTTAGGTCTAGCATTTGCCATGGACGTGATGCCAGGACCCGGGTGCTTCAGGGTGAAATTTCATCCTCAGATTTCTCCCCATGGACGGACTTGACCCCTGTGCCATCATGGCCTGTGAGGTCACACCCTGGCACATGAATCCTGGAATGTTCCTGTGTAAGTGGGAACCTTTATGACCAAATCATTGCTCCCTAGTGCTCAGAGCATAGAAGTTTGCTGCTGTTTTTGGAAATTTGTCTGCAAACAGCTCAAAGGAGATGCAGCCCAGGGGCTCGCGTTTTACAGGGATGTTGAAGAACACAGCGGGGTACTCTGTGGCTAGTCATGGGGGACTTCAGGGTGGTGGTGTCTGCAGAATTCTCTTAATGTATTTAGATGTTGATATTATTTTTCAGTGTACAGATGTACATTATTTGTTATAGATTTATGACTATTTAACTTTTGCTGGGGCTGATATTAATACATTTTTTAAAGTTAGTATTTCCAATTGTACGTTGCTAGCAAGTAGAAATGAAATTGATTTTTGTGTGCTAACTGTGTATATTGCAACCTTGCTAAACTCATTTATGAGTTCTTGGGGCTGGTATGCAAGTCCCTTTGGATTGTCTGCATAGGCAGTCATGGTGTCCAGTATGGAAGCTGGTTTATTTCTTCCTTTACAGTCTGCATGTATTCGTATCTCTTCATTGCCTTATTGCACCTGCTGGGATTTTCCTCACTAGGTTTAGTAGGAGTGGTAAGAGAGAATATCCTTGCCTTTCTTTCAATGGAAAATTTTTATCACTTTCCCATTAAGTTTGATGTGAGATGTAATTATGGCCATGTGTTTTTTTCTTCTTCAGACTGTTACTATGGTGGGTTACACTGATTAGTTTTCAAATATTGAGCAGGCCTTTCATTCCTAGAATAGATCCTAGGTGGTTATGCTATGTTCCTCCTTTTATATAATTCCAAATTTAATTTTTTAAAATTTATTGAGGAGTTTTTGTGTCTAAATTCATGAAGGATGTTGGCTTGTGACTTTTTTCCCTTTTGTTTTGTCTTTGTCTAGTTTTAGGATTAAATGAATCAGGGGTGCTCTTTTCTACTATCTAGAAGAGATTGTGTAGAATCTGAAGTATCATATATAGTAAAAGCCCAGCAACTGAACGGTGGAACTACTGGGGCCCCTCACCCGGCTGGCCCTGCACCGGAGCGCCCTCCACTCCCCGATCAGGGGCAGGGCTGGCCAGCAAGCCCCTCGCCCCAGCTGGTCCTGCCCCTGAGCAGCCCCCAAAACCCCTAAATCACTGCCTGGCTCCCTGGTGCATGTACATTTAGTGAAAGCACAAGGAAATAATTACTAGTCCCTTCTGACCCCAACCAGAGTCTCCAGAGAGCTCTGCTAATCCTGCAGCCAAGGTGTGAAATTCTCCCTCCAGGGCCCACAGCCCCAGGAGACCTTCCAAGTTAGCCAAAAAGGTGACATAAGCATTAACCGGATGGCAGCCCTTTGCTGAGGAATGTAGAGAGGCTGCGTGGGGATTTTGTGAAATTGCGGTGCCTTGCAGACTAGGTGAGCTTTCAATCTCTTTTTAAAAGGAGGCAGCGAAGAGGACTCGCAACTGCCAGGAGCAACAGAGAAGGGTAGGCACATTCAAAAACAGAAAAACTTTTAAACAAATATACATGAAGATCATATTGGGAAACTGAGGGCAGAGCCCTGGAAAGAAAGCAAAAATTGTTAAAGGGCCATCCTCCATCTTGATATACGTTTGCAAACGACACATAAACAACTTCATCTCATAGCATGTGAAATGCAAAACAGTTCTGTTGTGGCTTTTCTTTTGGCCATCCTTTAAGTATAATTAGATCCAGCTGGAGGAAAGCTATAGCTTCCAGCATTAAACCCCTGGCCATCCCCGCCCTATGGGCTCCCATCGGGGCAGGCCCCCAGGACCCCACCTGTGCACGATTCCGTGCACTGGGCCTCTATTTTGTTCATAAAATAGTTGATGAATCTTCTAATGCAAATATCGTTGAGAGATTGTTTTGCACATTTTTATAAATTCAGTCTAACTAATAGTTATATTCAGATCATTTGTTTCATTTTGGGCTGCATTTTGATAGTGCGTAGAGTTGTTTATAGCAGTAATTAGAATTAGCATTACAGTAATATTTATTTAATAGCTGCAGGGTCTGTAATGAGACCACTTTTTTATTCCTGATTTTTATAATTTGTGTTTTTATTTTCTTTTGCTTTATCAGTCTTGCTAAGAAGTTTATCAATTTTATTAATCTTTTCAAAAGAAACCAATTTTTTGTTTTCCTCTAATTTCACTGACTTCTGCTTTTATTTTTATTAAATGCTTTGGCTGTATTTGGAGTAACTTTGCTCTTTCCTGGTTGTTTAGAGCTCTTACATTGCCTCAGCGTTTGAAGACTTCTACCTCCTAACGAGGGACACAGCCACCCATGGGCAGATTGTGATCAGCCTAGAGATTCACAAACAGCCTTGCTTTTCCAAGCTCTCCCACCGCTGTCTCCTCCTTTCTGTGGTTTGCTGGGTCTTATGTTTCAGATTATAATCACTGCTGCGATTGCAGCGCGGAGTCTGGGAGACAAAGGGAAAGAAGAAAAAGCAGTGTGTTGGATTCCACGTTATTGCAAACACAGCCTCCATTTAATTAGAAATAAGTTAAACTCTTCTAGAGTTTCTGCCTCAGCAGTCAGCTGCGTTTGTTGCCACTGTCACACCCAGCATCAGGTCGCCTGGGTACGGGGTGTAAGTATATACAGAAAAAAGGGGAGAAAACATGGGGGATTGTTCTTACTCTCTCTGCATTTAGGGGTTTCCTTTCCCGTTACTCAACCTAGAACCAGGCAGTTTCTCTGGGACCTCTCTCTGCAATTCTCAGTTTCAGGCAAGTGAATGCCTGAGGGGAAAACATGCAAAATTTACTACCATTTCTTCAGTTCTTTGGATTTTGATGTTTTCTCCAACCTGCCTGCTGATATCTAAGTTAGAGAAACCTCAAAGAGTTGTTCAACGAATTTATTTAGATTTTATAGGTGCATTCAATGGGAGAGGAATGTTGGTATTTTTTTCCAGAATAAGAATTTCTTGCCTGGCCTGTGTTGCTAAATGGTTGAGTGTTGACCTGTGAGCCAGGAGTTCTCAGTAGGGGGCAGCTGATCAATGATTCTCCCTCATCATTGATGTTTCTATCTCTCTCTCCCTCTCCCTTCCTCTCTGAAATCAATCAATCTATCTATCTATCTATCTATCTATCTATCTATCTATATTTAAAGAATGTTTAGTTTGACCATTTCTTTAAAAAGAAAAAAAAAAAGTATTATGAAGTATAGTCTGTATATTTGAAATGACATCATTTTCTAAACCACAATATAAAAACCAAATAATCCTTGGCATTACCAGGTTCTTGTGAAAGAAAATGTTTCCAGTGGCAACCACTAAGTAAACACAGACTTTAAGTTTTTCTCAGAAGCTTTACAGCTCTCCTCAACTTGAGTTCCTGATGTCTATATTCTTATTTGTATAGATCCATGATCGGCAAACTGGGGCTCTTTGGCCCCTTGAGTGTGCCTCTTCCTAAGCCTTAGGAGTACCCTTATTAAGTTAATAACAATGTACTTACCTATATAATTTAAGTTTAAAAAATTTGGCTCTCAAAAGAAATTCAGTCATTGTACTGTTGATATTTGGCTCTGTTGACTAATGAGTTTGCCGACCACTGGTCTATGGCAGCACACACACTTCCTTCACAGAAGTCCTGTTGTCCTTCCTCTTATCAACACCTGCTTTGGAGAAATGGCTGGTAATGTGTGGTATCATCAGTTCCTCTCACTTTTCTGTAAAAGGTCTGTCCTATCCACGCTCTAGTCTAGGCCCGTGGTCGGCAAACTGTAGCTCGTCGGCAAACTGGGGCTCTTTGGCCCCTTGAGTGTGCCTCTTCCTAAGCCTTAGGAGTACCCTTATTAAGTTAATAACAATGTACTTACCTATATAATTTAAGTTTAAAAAATTTGGCTCTCAAAAGAAATTCAGTCATTGTACTGTTGATATTTGGCTCTGTTGACTAATGAGTTTGCCGACCACTGGGTAGATGACCTAGCTCAATGAAATATAAGAATACACTAACTGTAAATTCTTTCTGTTTTTATTTTTATTTTCTCCTGACATCTTTATTTCACTCCACATTTCCATTTCTTCCAGAGAATGCTTCCTACTATTTATCTGCCTAATCTTTTGATCCTCTCCTTAATGCCTTCTATTGGACCTCTGATATTTGTGGGGTTTTTGTTTTGTTTTTAGAAAGGACCTCCAATATTTGGTTCTTACTACTCCATCATTTCTTCCTCATTATCTATATATGTTTGTTTCCCATACTATCTACCTAGCTACCTCCCTACCTCCCTATTGTCCATCCATCTATCCAGGTAAAGATACAGACATAGGCATGTCTTCCGTAATCTCTGCATCTATACTGTCTCAATTTGATGCCACTGAAGGCAGAACATCCTTATGTGGGCCTCTGTTTAGTCTGTATTTCAGCCGCCGCTTACTTACCTGTTAGAAACTTTTATAATCTCTATCTTTGGTTTCCAATTTGTATGTAATAACATCAAGTTTAATTTTAGCCTGTTTTCACTTAAATATCTTTAAATTGTATTACTTGACATTTATTTTATTTTCTGTTGTATTGTTTTCGTTTGCTTCTTGAACAGACCCTTCTCAAGCCAAGGGTTGTATATTATATATCGGGTGAATTTCACTGTCAGAGGAAGGAAGAATCTTATCTCTTGGTGTTTCATGTTACTGTTATTCTATCTTTTCTGGATAAAAATTTTTTAAACGAGTAATCTTGTTTTGACCCCTACCAGTTTATCTTTCATATTTTAAAATTCCTTCATGCTCAAAATTCCATAGTGAACTGAAAGAAAACAGTTTTTAAAACTATAAACATAGTAGCAAGTATGTTTCTCATATGACTATACATTTTAAAGGAAATGATTTCTTCCCTTTTTTCTTATAGTTAGAATGGAATCTGCATTTATAGCAAACCCCAGCTCTGCTTATATTACCAAACATGAAGCCTCACCTAGATATTTTATTTATTATGTTGCCTTTTGGAAAAGACGTCCTTTAAAATATCCTTATAGCTTGTTCAGCACACCACTACCTTAAATTCTGATTTGTAAACAGGTTTATGGTGTGTGGTTTCTTTTGTAACCAGCTTTAATGTTAGATTTCTTATTTCATACACAAAAGTAAATTAATGAACCATGAAGTAGTTAAGACGTGAAATGCATTGTGGAGAACTATATATACTCCTATTTATAAAGTCACTAGTATTTGTAGATGATGTAAACAATAGCCCTGTAAAAATAAAAATAAAAATAAAAAGATAAAGTTAAATATTATGTCAAAGATGTTTGGAAAATGTTTATCTTACAGAAATAAATATAAATTCTGACAGTTTCTTCAAATTTTGCTGTAACAAATATTTTGGTACCAAGAACTATTTAAGCTTACTATTATGTTTGTAAATAAAAAAAAGTATTGCTCTTTTCTTGAAATTTATCTCTTTAAACTGTGAGATAAAACTGCAGTATTTGCATTTTTGCAAATCTGGTTAGAATCAGCACATTAATTTTGCTAGTTTTGCTGGCTGTGCATAATTTTTTGCACTACTATTAATTTTTGTAGGTGTATGCAATGATATTGTTCTTTTCTTGGTTTTAAAACTGTTTATTTTTATATATATTTTAAAGAGATGTGTCATGAGAGATAATCCATTAGAGGGAAACACATATAAGTTAAAATAAACATGTTAGAATTTATGTATAAAGATTTTGGCTTAATCTTGATGTTATTGATGTCTTATAACACCAAACAGTAAAGATATACACTTAATAATTATTAAAAATTTCGTATAGAAAAAATATAAAAGATAGCAAGAATTAGCTTGTTTTCTGACGTAACCTCTGTACCTAGAACAATATCTAGCACATTATAGGTGTTCAATAAATATTTGTTTAATGAGCATTGTTAATGAAAATAATATACTTTTTATATTGACAAAACTAAGAGTGAAAGCATTAAAGGTGTGAGGATGTTTACATATACTTAGAAAACTATTACAGTGCATATTATCACAGAATAGCTAAAAATACTAAAGAATTAGATTTCAGCAGGTCATTCATAATTTAAAATAAAGTTTTTTTTTCTTTTAAAGTTCTAGAAATAATTCAATTTTTTAACTTAGTTTTTAGAGTGGAACATTGTAAAAATGGGTAACTACAGACATGAGCTTTCTTTAAGAATGAGAGCCCAGAATAGTCAGATTTTTGATATTTTCAAAGATACACTGAGTTTAACATACACAAGCAGAAAATATGAATCTTTAAATCTTTAAATAGTAGACGTGGCTTGCAAGTTCAGTGAATTCTCTAGACTGTATTAATATCAATATTTTCAGGAATGTGTAATGTGTTTAGGAGAAAACATAAAATATTTTTAAGTGTATGCAATATATATTATTTCTATACAATCTATGGGATAATGTAAAAAATAGTGTTAACTGCTGAAGACTTGGAAGAGAATTAACAGAATTGGAACAAGAAAACCAATTCAAATCAAAGGGCAAGTGATTGGGGGAATACATCTTTATACTGTTGAGTTTATTGAAAGTGAACAATGAAATATTGATCAACAAGAAGCGAATCAAAGCCTTCTATCAATCCCCAAAATTCATGGAGTGGTGGAGATTCCTCCAGGCTGACACTGACAAGGCTGCTAGTATTTCTAAGCTTGTTCTGATATTGGTTCTTACAGAAATACCTAAATACTGCAAGTTAGTAGAATAGTGATAAGTTTTTATATGCTCAATATCGTATAATATTAGCAAGATGGCAAGCCTCTTATTATTTTGCATATATACTTAAATGTTTTACCTGAATATTAATTTTATTCTTTCTTTACATACAAATGCTTCCCCACCCCCCCAAGTGTTACCAGCAGAATGTTCAAATGCCCTTAGTAATTACATATTGCCTGACAAATGTTTGTAAATAAATTTCATTGTAAGATTTAGATAATTTGTAGTCATATATATTATAAATTATATTATAAATAATATTTACTTATCTATATATATAAAAAGCCAGTGACCAACCTTCGGCAGCCTCTCCCCACAGCTGGTCCCACCCCTGATCAGCCTCTCCCACCCAGATTGAGAGTGGGGCTGGCTGGCCAACGCCCCGTATCCCTTC
>NW_006297021.1:2025668-2031258 GCF_000327345.1 Myotis davidii | reverse complement strand
CCCGATTGCTCCTCCCTCCCCCAATAGGGGACAGGCTGGCCCACCAACCTCCTGCAGCCCCTCTCCCAGCTTGTCCCCACCCCAGCCCCCTGCTCTGGTCAGGGGCCCCCAAGACTGTGATCAGCTCACTGCCCCTGCCCCCAGCCATCTCAACCCCTAATAGGCCCCCCACTGCGATCAGGGGCAGCGCCCACCAGCCAACCTTCCATGGTCCCTCCCCCAGCCACTGGCCCCAGATCAGCCCCCTGACCCCATTTGGGGGTGGGGTCAGGCAGCCCATCTCCCACAGCCCCTCCTGATGGCCAGCCTCACCCCCAATCACCCCCCGCCATCCCAATAAGGGGTGGGCCCCACCAGCCAATTGCCTTTTGCCCCACACCCCAGCCATCCCAGCTCTGATTGGCCCCAATTGAGGTGGGCTAGCCAGCCAACCTCCCGCTATATCCTCCTCCTGACAGGCTGGCCCTGATTCACCTCGATTGGGGCTGGGCCGGCCAAAACCCACCTGTGAATAAAAAATTCGTGCACTGGGCCTCTAGGTTAGATATATTATCATCCTGAGATATATGAATATATATATATATTCAGTGGTTCAGTCTCAATACATTGGAAACAAACCAAATAGAATTTTATAAGTAGATGCCCCAAAATTAATCTCATCAATTACTGGCTACATTTCTAAGTATTAATTGTGGAGCTATTTGAAGAAATACCTGAATAAATGGAATACCTTAATTCTCATATTCATCATTTATAGTTTAGTAAAATTGTGATGATAAATTTAAAAACTAGTCAGTCTTTTGATGAACTACCATGATCAGTAAGGTGTTGTTTTTCCAAAATATATGACATTTCCCATTATTTTCACTGATTATATTTTTAGTTTAATCACAGTTTTAGGTATCTCACTCCAGATTTAAAACAACAACAACAACAACAAAGAAACCAAAATAAATACTGCCATGTATTCATTTTTCTTAAAGTAAATGTATCTTATCATCCTGAGTGTGTTTTCTCACTATAATTCTATCTTATTAAGAAATATGCTAAATCTGCATTTTGATTACTCTATGCTTTATATAATAATTTATTGAATTCCTTAATTTTTCATCTCTCAGCTAAAATGGGAATCCACTTAGGACTCGAGTGACTGATCATTTCTTCAATGTCTATAATTATATGTACATATTTTGATATAGAGTCTTTCAAATTGGAATTCGATAATGGTGAATAGCAATTTACTTATTGGTAATATTTATACTTGCTAGAAATACCAAAATGGTATGCTAAACTCTATCAAGTTTTTATATACTAGTATAAAGAATTATAGCAAGTTAGTGCTCGCTTATCTTCACTATTCATTTTGCCCTTGAGTCTTAGTCCTAAATCTCCACACAAAATGAGAAAATCTGTTTTTTATGGCCCCATAAGTATAGGTCACTTATTTCTTACTCATCCAGGCTCATTTCTCAAGGTATTCCATTGTCTCTGTTTGAAATTTATTTACTTCAGCTCCTTGCATAACACCATTCACAGTATCTATTCTTATCAAAACTACATCTCCATATAAAGGACCCATGTCTACCCTCAGATTTTCTTTGTATAAGATTTCACTATTTCCCCTTATGATGAGACAGCATGGTGTAATCGTACCTTGAGGCCTTGACAGGTTACATAATCCTTATGAATATCAGCTTCTATTCTGGTGATATAAAAGTCTCTGTATTATTTTAAATATTAGTTGGTAAAGTGAGAGTAAATCATCCAATATAGCATCAAGGATATAGTAGTTACTCAATAAATATCAATTTCCTTCCTTTCCTATTCAATATAGTTGATGAGTCACCAACCTTTATAAATTAAGATGCATAAAATATATTCATCGATGTTTCTCTCTCATCGATGTTTCTAACTCTCTATCTCCCTTCCTCTCTGTAAAAAATCAATATATATATTGATATTCAGAAGATATAGTATAGTGAAAAAACTAAAGACTGACCATATGCAGAAAAGAATAAATGAAAAAAATATTATATGCATTTAATTTTCTATACATAGTTCATTGTCTATTTTATTGTCAACAGGTTTTAACTATAGTGGGTTATAAGCAAAACAGTTAAATTACTGAGCCCTCTGATAAGTCAAATAAGAATTAATTGGAAGGCTCCTTGTACATAATATATGGATTACTTATATTCAAAAAATGAGAATATAATATCATATTAAAACCACAGATATATATCATGTCCTTTGTTTTTAGAAATAAGCACTAGGTTGATTCTGTTGATATAGTACAATCTTATTATTGATAGAACATTAACTTTAAATTTGAATTGAACCTATAATACTGTTTCTATTGCTGAAATACTAGTGGATTATCATAATTAATAATATTTCAGGTAAAAAATATTCATAGAATGTAAGATTGAAAATTAAATTATATTTTAAACTCTAAAACACCAATCTTGAAATATAAAAATCTATTTATTGCGTCAAATTTACATATATATATATATTTAAAACATAAATATTACATAATCTTGTCAGATACAGTTATACATAATATTTGGGGGGTAACTTTTTTTGTTTAATCCTCACCTAAGGATATTTCCCCTTTAATTTTTTGGGGGGATAGTGGAAGAGAGAGGGAAACACAGAGAATCATCCATGTAGGAGAAACACATCGATTGGTTGCCTCCTGCACAAGGCCTGACCAGGCCCTGGGCCAGGGAGGAGCCTGCAACCAAGGCCCTTGACCTGAATCAAACTTGGGACCCTTGGGTCCACAACAGTGGTTCTCAACCTTCCTGATGCCGCGACCCTTTAATCCAGTTCCTCATGTTGTGGTGGCCCCCAATTTCATTGTGACAAATTGAAAATAATTAAAGCATAGTGATTAATCACAAAAACAATATGTAATTATATATGTGTTTTCCGATGGTCTTAGGCAACCCCTGTGAAAGGGTCGTTCAACCCCCAAAGGGGTCGCGACCCAGAGTTTGAGAACTGCTGGTCCACAGGCTGATGCTCTATCCACTGAGGAAAACTGGCTAGAGCTAATTTTTTAATTAGTATATACTAGAGTAGATCCTATAATCAGAAAATGAATATGTGCCCGTTTATTTCAGCTAAAGAGTTGATATTTTGTAGAGAGAGAATATTTTAATTAAGATTTTGCATTTTTCCTGTGACCTTCATTTGTAACTAATTTAAGAATGGGAAATATATAAATAATGAGAAACAAAACTTTCAATTTTTTTATTATTTTAAAATATCATGCGTAGTAATTTGTAAATGAATTAAAATAAGTATTTTTGTAATTTTAAAATGTTTTCCTATTGTGTCTAAGTAGTTTTGTGTTACAATGTTAATCAAACACACATCATTTAATAGGAATTACAAGTACTTTTCAATATGCCATTGTTCCTCTAACAGCAATACTCCACAAAGATTTTCCAGCATGATGATAAGAATTTTAAGTTATCATTTTCTTGGTAAAATAAAAGATGAAATTCAATAAAGTAAGTTATTTTTTTGAAAATATGCATGAGAACATATGTTTTCTTGAAAAGTAATGAATCAGAATGTCTTCTTACAGAAGTATTAATCATGATTTTGTCATTTAAAGTAAAAATGAAATTGTGTAACTACAGAAATACATAAATCCAGAGTGTCAGCTGGAAGATACAGATGTCTTAACAGCTGTGAAACTCAGTAGAATAAATTTCAGAAAGCAACAAGAAACTAGAAGGGATCTTGACCATCACACACACACACACACACACACACACACACACACACACACAGTGTCTACTGTGAATTTGCACAATGGTGATCACCTTGAAGCCTGTGTGGAACACCTTTAAAAAATTCAAATCATATCAACTTCCACTTGCTTTTACATTATATTTAGATACATTTTTTTCAAGAAGATACATTATATTTTACTGAAAATTGATAGATTTACAGAGTATAACATAACATCTTTCACAGCTTTTATTATTATTCTGGGAATTTTGTGATTTTGAGGCCCAGAATTCTTTGGGTGCATGTACATGTACACTTTTTTGTATGTACATTATATTCTCATAAAAAGCATAAAATGTATGTAGCTTAAATTTTTTCATTACTTAGGATTATAGAACATACATTTGATATATCTGTGCACATTTGTGTAATTTCCTCTCTAAAATTGTGTATAACTTCCAAGATGAGTAATATATAATTTAAATCCAGTGGTTAACATCCTATAATCCTGAAAATTCCCCACATACTTTGTAAATACATTTGTAATTTAATTTTTAAGCACAGCTCAAAAATTGTAGAAGGAATAACTATGATTCATCCACGTAGAACCATAAATTGACTCAGCAATCCCTTAATGCTCACCAGGAATTGGTTTCTTTATTGTGTTAGCAACAGGTCCTTTTATAAGTTTTACAAGTGGAAAATAACTGTCCATTTTATCTCTTGTAAAAATGTGTTTTTTTTTCTGTCTGTACGTTGCTAAAGTAGCGGTGAAACTCATTTTCTTTTTGACGCCATGCTTTAATTTCGATATTAATATAATACACTTACTTTAAAGTACAAGTTCTTAACTGATTGTATTTTTATGTTTATAATTAAGGTATATTGTAATTTCCATACTACTTTATTTTCCAAGACGTGTGGATGTTTTCTGGATGGAGTTTCAATAAGTATAGTTGTTTAGCTGAGTAGTTCCATTTACTTGTAACTGCAAGAATAGAACAGAGACTCAGAGTCTCAGGAGTGGAATGTCAGGTGATTGCTGTTACTGATTCTTTTCTACCATGATAGGCACAATGCTCGATAATGAATAGTTGTTCCATTTGACTTAAAGTCCATGATAATGCCTTGAAAGTTCTTAGGAATTGATGGGGCCAGATGTTTCAGCAATTTCATTGATGCTGCTATTTTTTGGCATTCCAAAGCATCTACTGATTGGCAGTGGCTTAGGAAATGGTCTATCTGGTAAGTTTTGATACAGGCCAGAAGCAATGTTTACCATAGCTCTCCATTTTTTCAAATACTAATTTTAAACAATAGTGGCTTTGTTATTTCTCTAAAACATGACTATCTCCCTATTGTTTACTTTTATTTCTGTCTATTGAAACATTTGTATTTTTTAAATATAGCCTCTGAAGAAAATTAAGACAGTATTGTTTAAATGGAAGTGTAGAAGCAGAAGCAAAATACAGTATGTGGATAAATTGGCGCCGGTTAATAATGTGGATTTTTTTCAATAGATGGAGTTACACATATGTTGATATATACGTGATTTGATATGTATGCTATTTTGTTGTACTGACAACAAGCTTCAAAACTTCATATGTCAAATTTTCTGAAGATGTTAACATCATAGATATTTTTACACTTAAAAATGTCGAATTTTGTTTGAAAAAAAGAGCATTTGCGGGAATTTTTAATTCATTACTTTATTTTGAAGAAAAGTGCTGCTGAAAGTTATCGTATACTTCAGGAAGCTTATGGTGAACATGCTCCACCTCAAGATACTTGTGAATGCTGGTTTAAATGGTTTAAAAGTGATTCCGATGTGAAAGACAAAGAA
>NW_006297021.1:2019217-2025528 GCF_000327345.1 Myotis davidii | reverse complement strand
GGGGTCAGGAGGGTGTGGTGTATTATGAGCTTCCAAAACCAGGTGAAACCATTAATACTGATCACTACTGATAACAAATAATCAATTTGAACCATGCTTTGATCGTGAAACCACCAGAATGTTCCAGAAGACACACAAAGTAATTTTGCTTCATGATGATGCACCATCACACACTTCAAAACCAGTTAAAGACATGTTAAAAGATCTTGCCTGGGAAGTATCAACCCACCCACCGTATTCACCAGACCTTGTTCCTTCAAATTACCACTTGTTCTGATCGATGACACACACACTTTCTGAGCAGCACTTCAAAACATGAAGAAGTGGAAAATTGGGTCTCTGAATGGTTTGCCTCAAAACAAGGAAAGTTCTATTGGAACAGTATCCACAAATTACCTGAAAGATGGGGAAATGTATAGCTAGTGATGGACATTACTTTGAATAAAGCACTTTTGATGTTTCTCTTTAAATTATCGTGTTTTCTTTGATTACAAAATCCGCATTATTAACTGATACACCTAGTACTGTCCTCAAATGACATTGGTGTACAAATGCATAAAATTTTGTAAAAATAATACTCAATAGCTTAATTTCTTGAAATATGAAATATGTTACTTAAATGTATGGTAATGATGTCTGCACAACAATGTGAATACAGTTAATGCATTGGAATATATACTTTAATTAGCTAGAAATTTTAATTTTATTTATATTTTCCACAGTTAAAAATAAAGAGTAATATTTGAAAATTAAACTCATTGAATAGTGTCATTCACATGACATATTGATGATACCTGTCTTTAATCAATTTGCCATTGCTTATCATTTTGCATGTGTTTTCCACCTTATGTAGGTCACCCTAAAAGAAGTTAAATGAACTGGTAAAAGTATTTTAAATTTTGTAAGCAAATTACGTATGAATCTATTTTTAGTATTTAAATATGCTCTCATTTGGATCTTCAAATATATCACTTTCCCTCAGTTGCCATCTTTTAGACTTGCAGCTGTATCTTTTTTGTCTTTTTCTTTGTTTTGCTTTTTTATTCATATCAGGTACTAATTTCTCTCTTTTCCTTATTCTCTCTGATCTTCAAAGGTCTCCCAGCTCTCTTCTGCCTCCAGGCTTCTCTGCCTTTCTCTGCCTGACGTTCCACCTATTGTCTCCTGGACATCAGTTCCCTTCGGGCACTTCAGCATTTACACTCCTAGAGTTTGCATTTTCTTTGCCTTGTTTTCTTTAACTGTATCCATTCCATTTCCACGAAAATATAATGATCCTATTAATTATTTTTTACTGTTAAAAAGAATTATACTTTTTTGCTAATTTTCCTTTTTTTCAATTGAAATGAAAATCATACCAAGCATGAAGATAATTTGGGAACAGAGGAAGATGACAGGCAGCAAACGTCTTGTGCCCATATCCTTGCCTCTTTGCTTGTCCCGAAAGTATTGATTTTATGGAATGGCTGGCCTTGACTTGCCTCTGCTGACCTTACCTATGGAAGAACACATTTCCTCTTTTCATTCCTCTCATTTGCATACTTTTTGAAGTCTTAAGCATGTCTCTTTAGCAGGAAAACTGTGCTAAGTTAGGTAGTTATGGAGGTAGCATGCATACTAGTTAAGGAAAGATACATAGACTCAAGCGCCTTGGGATGAAATTCTGGTTCTTATACATGGGTGGGCAAAAGGAGGTTTACAGTTGTGAGTACATGAAACAAAGTTAGTAAAGCTATTGTAATTTAACATAATCTGCATGTCGTTTTCCATAAACATAACCATAAACCTCCTTTTGCCCAACCCTGTATAGGACGTGAACTTGAACAGATAAATGTCTCAGTGTCTCAATTTTTAGTTTCTTTGTCCTTAAATAGTCAGAATAATAATGTCCAGGTAAGTGTTGTGAAAATTAAATCAGATGCTCAACTGAAATTCTTAAAAGTTGGCCTAATCTCAGTTGTTCAGGTTTCTGTAACAAAATACCATGGAGTGAGTGGCTTTAGACAAGAGATACTTATTTCTCACGGTTCTGGAGGCTGGAAGTTCAAGATCCAGGTGTGGGAGACGTGGTGTCTGGTGATGGCCCACTTCCTGGTTCATAGATGGTCATCTTCTCACTGTATCTTCACGTGGCAGAAGAGGTGAGGGAGCTTTCTGGAGTCTCATTTATAAAGGCACCAATCACATTAAGGAAACTTTACCCTCATGGCTAACCACCTCCCAAAGGCCCCTTCTCCAAGTCCCATCACACTTGGAATTAGATTTCAACAGAGAAATTTTGGAAAGACACAACATTCAGCTTGTAGCAATCTTACAAAGAATCAACAAATGTGTATTATTATTAATTATTTCATTATTGGTTATTATTATTTTATGCTAAGGCAGAAATCTAAAAGGTACCCTAAAACCACAACATAGATGATTCAAGCATTTTAAGTATATCATATTAAATATCACATTTGTTCCTTGTATGTAAGACCCAATGAGGCTTTAAACAATCCACATTTTCTTAAAAAAAAAAATTATATGTGTGGTGGTGTGTGTGTGTATAACATTTATAATTTCAGAATGTTGAGTTATATGTACTTTGACCATGAAAACTATTTTAAAAGTATCAAAAATAGAAAATAACTACAGAAATACAGTGGGGCCTTGACTTACGAGTTTAATTTGTTCTGAAACAGAGCTCATTAAGGAGCTCATTAATTCAAATTACTCTGTCAACTCAATGCAAAAAATCAGCCAAGAGACAGCTGGTATCTCAAAAGACTTGTTAGTCGGGACACTCGTAAGTCAAGGCCCACTGTAGTTACAACGCTATTTTTTTTTTTTTTAGCAAGAGTTAAAGCTACTTGAGAAAAGGCAAAAATTCTTACTTTTTTGGACAGCATATGAGATAGATTATGCAATGTATAAAACATTTATGAATATTATATCACTTTGATATTCAAATGCAATTTGGTATAAAAGGATAAGGGACATTTATGACTAAATAAAAATGTATAAATTGCATACCCAAGGAAAAGGAAAAGTTGGCAAAAAGAATATAAAGGTAGTTGTTTATAGAGGAGGGGTGTTTATAAAGATAACCTGTGGTGATATTGCTATGCCAGTCAACTACTATACTGGAACCAGTTGCCAGAAAGCTTTTTTTCCCCCCACTCCCAGGCAATGTTGTAGAATTGGTACAGTCTGACATCAACTGGGATGTATGACAAATACATCCAGAAAGCCCTCATAGCCCTGGAGATGGTCTGTGGAGATATAAATAAAATGTGCCCTTATTTGAGAGAAAGTTATTTTCTAAAGGAGAAACAAAATTCAAAATTCAAAAAGATGATAGATACGTACATAGACCTCAGGTAGTAATGTCTAAGACTGTTTATTTTCCCTCCATCTTTGGTTGGAATGAAAATTTCCTGAGTTAAAAGTAGTATTTATGCAAGTTTTCACATTGATGTTTTATTAATCTGTGAATATGTGGATTAATCACTTCTTCCAGTGGCATCCCTGTCAAATTGAATTGTTTTTAAAATAAAATCTACTAGGCTGAACTTGTAAGATAACAAAAATCAACCTAAGATGATAAACTTTCCAATGCTCACAAGTAAATATGTCCATTGATACATTTCTTAAAATGATATATAATCATGATGCAAAAACTGAATCACTTTATAACGTAAAATGACATGTGGCATATAATATTAATAACTTTTTAAATGTTCAAATCTATCTGAGCCCTTTAAGTATTTTATCATTAAGTTCAACTAGTACTATGGTTTAATAAAAAATATTACAATAAATGAAAACATAAATGTATTACATTGATGATGCATAAAATATTTTCTCTCTCAATAATTTGATTACTATATACCCACCATGAAAAAGACATTATATCAAAACTTTTCTCACTCTCATCTACTGGTGATAGAAGTAAATTTATTCTTCATAGTTCAGCAGAGATTATTGACTCTCATGTCACATTTCAAACAGTTGTAGGTCAAATTAAATAACTAAATTTTATACTATTAGGAAGTCAAATAAAAACAATCAAAATGAGATTTGCCCTGATATTTCAGATAGTATATGATAATTATGAGCAATGTGCACTCCAGGTATGACTGACTTTACTTACTTCAGTTTGAAGTGAAACACTTCTTAAACATTTATTATCTGCAAAGCAATATGCCAAATGCCCCCCCAAAAAATAATAAAGGCGGCACTGTATTTTATCACTATAAGTTTGTGAGTTCAACAACAGCTTTCTGAGCACAAACTAGGTGCTAAGCATTCACTGTCTGTGGAAGAACAAAATAAACTAGATGTGGAGACAATTCTTGCAAAAATGACAACCATGTAAATTCCAGACAGTGACGATCTGTTGGGAAAAACTAATGACTACCTCAGGCAATGATACTCTCCGAATAATGAGAAAACAATAATAATAAGTGTTTTTATTTACATTACCCCTTGAGTTAAAATATTTTTTTCTGTAATTTTATAGATGCTATTCACTTTCCCTGGATCAGTAATGCCAGAATTTGAAAATAATATGGTTTTCTTTGCTTGTGCTTTTACACAGCAGTGTGTATATAGATATGTATATATATGTATGTGTGTGTGTGTACATATACACACACACACACACACAAGTTCTAAGTTATGTTTACTCAAATACTAATTAATTCAATTAAAATTTTATCTATTAAACAGAATCAAAACCTGGCATTCAGGAGAATTATCAGTTGACAATTTTCTTTTGAACCTGTATAGGATATGTTATGTAAGTTACTTATCAATAATTTTTTTCTCGGGAGAAATAAACAAAACTGAAAAGCATTTGTTAACTTGTTGGAACCTATAAATGTCCCATAGGAAACAAAGGGTTTGTAGATTCCTTTTCTCCTCTGGCACATCGATAGGATTTCTTAGATTACAGGAGTTCCAAAATGGAAGGTGAGATAGGCCATTTTTCGTCATTGCATGCTCTTACTTATTTATAACAAAGTAATACAAATGGGAAGAAAAGGAATAGAATTTTTTCTGCTTCCCTTTTTACACTTTTTTACGCAACCACTGGAATCAAAATGAGGTTTTAGCCGGATCCAGCAATTTCAATGCAGTGTAACAAAGCATGTATAATTTATTTTTGCCCTTGTAGTGTATATTTCTTGTTTCCATGTTCCTTCTTGATATTTTTATAGTGAATCTTAAACATATAAATTCTAAATCCAAAATTCTCCCTAAACTTTGACAATGATGTATCTAACCTTTAGGTTATCTCTCCAGCATATCACAATTTCCTTTTCAACACCAGGTTCAATATATTATAATAATTAGTTGCTCTGTGCATGACAGGGGGGAGCTCCCCAATCCCCTGATCGGCCCTGCTCTGTGCGTGACAGGGGGCAGCGCCCCTACCCCCTGATTGGCCCTGCTCTTTGCATGACAGGGGGTGGCGCCTCAACCTCCCCATCGACCCTGCCTTGAGTGTGACAGGGGGCGGTGCCCCAACACCCAAATCGGCCCTACCCTGAGCGTGACTGAGGGTGGCATTGCAACCTCCCAATCCACCCTGCTCTGTGCATGACAGGGGGCGGTGCCCCAAATCCCCAATCGGCCTTGCTCTGAACCTGACCAGGGGCTGCACCTAGGGATTGGGCCTGCCCTCTGCCACTCGGGAGCAGGCCTAAGCCAGCAGGTCATTATCTCCCAAGGGGTCCCAGACTGTGAGAGGGCACAGGCCGGGCTGAGGGACCCCCCTTGCCCCCCATTGCACAAATTTTTGTGCACCGGGCCTCTAGTATTATAATAATTAGTTGCAAAATTCATTTGTAAGTGCTGTTCACATATTTGAAATTAGTGTGACATGAGGAAAACTTAATGTACACTGAGTTACTTCATAAATTAAAAGTGTGTATGTTTGCCGTATAAGTATATCATTTCAAACATGTGCTAATACTGTATGAACTAGGAGACCATATGGAAAGTGTTTTAAAGAAGTGTATTGTAAAACATGATGGGTATGATAAAGAGTCCTTTTTCCAGGAAAGAAACAGTCCCCATGAGAGTAAAACATGAGCAGCAGATAACCATGTAATCCGACCGGAAATATCGCATAGTTTAAAGTGACAGTTCAAGTATTTAAAGAGGATTCTGCACTGAGGTCATCGTTGTTTGTTAAAATAACCTTCACAGTTGTTTAAGTGCGTGCGTGTGTGTGTGTGTGTGTGTGTGTGTGTGTGTGTGTGTGCGCGCACGTGTACGCGCTATCTGACCTTTTTTGTGGAGGGGGGGGGGGTGAGGAAGTC
>NW_006297021.1:2017982-2019059 GCF_000327345.1 Myotis davidii | reverse complement strand
CTGCCCTCCATGTCTGGTAAAATTAGTGAGTTTAATACAATTTAGCAACATCGTTAATAACCTCAATCTTTACTTATGATGCCAAAATAATTACTTCATTCCCTGCTTGCTCCTCTTTGTCAGCTTTCAACTTTAAACTTAAATGTATTATAATTATAAAAGTATGTCTCACGGCTGTAACATAGCTCCAGAGCAGTGACACAGAATACTGGGTTGTGCAGCATCGTTTTAGCTTGTCTTGACATCCTCAAGCCCTGTTCAGGTTCTTCATTCTAAAATAGAGGAAGTAACTGCAGGAAAAATAATACAAACAAAGTGCATTAAAATACAGAATAGGCATAGTATGTATAAATAGAAATGGGTTTAAATGTAACCCAAGCACTCTCACAAATGTATAATAGAAAGACATTTTCAAATGAAAACATTTAAAATAATAAAAAACATAGAAAAAGCAACTGAACTTCACAAAAATGTTCCTAAATTAAGGATTTAAATAATGAAATATCAAATATATTTCCTATTTAATGAATCCACATTTTCTTTAAGGCATGCCTCTACCTAGATGGATGGGCAGGTGGGTGGGATGATGGATGGATGGATAGATGGGTGGATAGATAGAAAAGGTGTTTTTATTTTCCCCCACACAGAAATAACCGATCAAGTGAAACAAATGTTAAAATATGTTTTGTGATGATAGTATGATTGTTGTCTTAACCTAAAAATATGAGTTTTATTGATCATTTGTACCACATTGAACTATTATTCACATATTTTGGAAGTAATATATAATTTTGTTAATTTAAAAATGTGTGTTCTAATTTATGTGAGATTATATGATTATTTATTTTACAGAAATATATCATAGATATAGGCAAAGACACAAATCATAATTGTAGCAACTGTGATATATTATCACACAGTTAACATGTACTGACCCCTCAGAGCAAAACTTAGGAATTTGCTGGAATTCCAGCGGGATGCCATATGCTCCTGTCTACCCATTCCCCCATCCTGTGATAAATATATTCTGATATCTGACCACATAGATTTACCTGCTTTTTGGAATTTTTAAAACAG
>NW_006297021.1:2016065-2017594 GCF_000327345.1 Myotis davidii | reverse complement strand
TAAAACTTGTGTAGCTTTATTTCTTACTAGAGGCCTGGTTCATGAATTCATGCACAGGTGGGGTACCTCAGGGTAGGCTGTGGGGATCAGGCCAAAACCCACAGTCCAACGCTGCATGCTGCTCATGCATGCTGCTCCCACTCATCCTGGCCCCACTGTACCTGCCATCAGTCTAAAAGAGGTTGGGGGGCCGGGATGTGATCAGCCCTCTGGGCGGGTGGTGGGATGCCCCTGCTGGCCCAGGATCCGGATCCTTGCTGCTGACACTTGCGCTGGCTGTCGGGAGCCACCTGGCGGTCGCTTTTATATTGTTTCTTCCTTCGGGAACATCTAGGGAGGGGAAGCAGCCTTGACTTCCAGAAGGCCAGCAGCACTGTCAGGATCGAGTCAGTGGCATTGGTGTGTAGGTGCCTGGCCCGTTCTCCGGAGATTGGGCCTGCAGGTCTACTGAGTTAGTGAGTGCTGCCACTGGATGTCCAACTGATGCAGAGGCAGGAGAGGCTGAGCAGCACTCCCGCTGTGGGAGCACACTGACCACCAGGGGCAGCCCCTGCATTGAGCACCTGCCCCCTTATGGTCAGTGCATGTCATAGCGACTGGTCATTCTGGTTGTTCTGGTCGTTCGGTCGCTTAGGCTTTTATATATATAGATTACCTGAAATAGCTAGACGCCAAGGTAACTTGCCAGGTGTCCCTTCTTCATAGGTTTTTGAAAGATGATGGCTTTACGTCTTTGCAAGCACTTCTGTTTTATCAAAAGTGTATGAGGCAGTAGTACTTTTCTACTAGAACTACAGGTTGATGATATTTTTGTAGTAACAAGTAACAAGTGGCAAGTCTTTGGATAGATGCTGGATAAAAATGTAAAATAGTTGTCTTAGCAGATACACAATGCAATTCATCAACTTCAAAACTATTTCATTAACACACATAAAACCTTTTTAAATTCTGAGATCAAAAAACAAAATTACTTATGTATAAGTTATTTGTACAAAGGCTTTGGGAAATTAATCTTCAAGATCATCTTTTCTAAATACAAATGGCCTATATAATTTTTGCATTAGTTTAAAATTAGTATAGAATATTTTGAGATAGCTATGGAAATACATATTAAATACTCTATAAATATAATTTGAGCTTTAGATGTTTGTCATATAAAAATTTGTTTTTTCTCACCCTATTCATAATTTTGTTTTCACTTTTATAAAGCTGTTTAAAATACACAAGTAGAAACATAAATAATTTTAGAAGAACTTGAGTATCTAAATATTGTTATGAATATTTTAAAAATATAACAAAATCATAAGAAAGATTGTTTACTCTATTAAAGGTCATTGAAGGTGTTATTGAAAATGTTCTCTCTAAAATGTGGTAAATTATCAAGGGATAAATATTAAATTAGCATTTAATTTTTAAAAAATCAGGGCCATAGTTTTATGTGTACCATTATTACTTGATGAACTAACTCTAACTTTCTTTCCTGTTCTGTGAAATTAGATTAATAATGTTTCACCATACATTTATTGGGG
>NW_006297021.1:2011421-2012042 GCF_000327345.1 Myotis davidii | reverse complement strand
CTGGCTGTCGGGAGCCACCTGACGGTCGCTTTTATATTGTTTCTTCCTTGGGGAACATCTAAGGAGGGGAAGCAGCCTTGACTTCCAGAAGGCCAGCAGCACTGTCAGGATCGAGTCAGTGGCATTGGTGTGTAGGTGCCTGGCCCGTTCTCTGGAGATTGGGCCTGCAGGTCTACTGAGTTAGTGAGTGCTGCCACTGGGCTGGTGGATCACCAGGACAGGTCTGTCAGCTGAGCAGCGCTCCCACTGTGAGAGCACACCGACCACCAGGGGCAGCCCCTGCATTGAGCACCTGCCCCCTTATGGTCAGTGCATGTCATAGCGACTGGTCATTCTGGTTGTTCTGGTCGTTCGGTCGCTTAGGCTTTTATATATATAGATTACCTGAAATAGCTAGACGCCAAGGTAACTTGCCAGGTGTCCCTTCTTCATAGGTTTTTGAAAGATGATGGCTTTACGTCTTTGCAAGCACTTCTGTTTTATCAAAAGTGTATGAGGCAGTAGTACTTTTCTACTAGAACTACAGGTCAAATTTTGATGATATTTTTGTAGTAACAAGTGGCAAGTCTTTGGATAGATGCTGGATAAAAATGTGAAATGTAAAATAGTTGTCTTAGCAGG
>NW_006297021.1:2008743-2011310 GCF_000327345.1 Myotis davidii | reverse complement strand
GGGCCATAGTTTTATGTGTACCATTATTACTTGGTGAACTAACTCTAACTTTCTTTCCTGTTCTGTAAAATTAGATTAATAATGTTTCACCATACATTTACTGGGGAAATAAAGTTTGAAAAAATTAAATTAGAAAATGCCACCCAGATATTAAGAGGTATTATCTGGGTTTAGTGACAGAACTCCCATTGAATTTATTTAATTACTATGGTCTGTATATTCAATCTATATTTTAAAAATACAATTCCAAAATTGTTAAAATTATGTTTATTATAATTGACTATATATTTTTATTCAGTCATATTTATGACTGTCTTGAGGGAAATGAGAGGGAAATCATATGAAGACAAAATTTCATGGATTAATTTTCTATATTGTATTTTCTGAAATTGAGTCCCTTTATAATATTTTAAAAACTAATGATATTGCTATTCAATATGTAAGATTATTGGTTGAACATTATTAAAATTAATGATCACGTTTTATTTTTAAACATTATTTCTAATAAGTCATATAAAAAATAAAACTCCATTTAGTAACACTTAAATATAGGTGTTATTTTATATATATATATGTATACATATATATAGTTTAATAATGCTTATTAATCAAAAGATTAAAAATGTATTGCATCAGGATTTTAATAAATTCTTTTAGTAGAGACTTTAGTCTTAATTCCAAAAGCATTTGTTTAGTACATGTTGATAGAAATTAGCTTGACATTTAGACATTTCCCATTAGCCTTAGTAGAATCAGATGAAACTGTTATGTCTATGTACTGTTGTGGGCAGGGTGGGAATGAATCTTTACTCATTCTTCATGTATATTTTCAGTTGTAAATTCTATTTGCATTTTGGTTTAGTGGTAATCACAGGCTCAGGGCTAGAGTTGCAATAGGAAATCTGCAAGAATTTTAATAGATTAGAAAAAAGTGGAAAGCGCAAAGATGGCTGAGTTTCCCCCTAGCAATTTGTGACATTTACACACTGAAAGACTGGTTCTTTATGACCACAAGGATACAATTGTTTGCAGCACACAATAGACAATACTTATTGTGTATTCTGAGAAATCACGATAAAGGCTATTGGGGACCTCCCTGGAAAGAAAATTCTCAGGGTGAGCAAAAAGACAGCCCACCATGGATTAAATATTTGTTTATCTGAATATAAGTTAGAATGTATCAAGGCACTTTTTTTTTTAGTGAAAATAACTTACTTTTACTTTCCAATGTGTTCAGTGATAACTTGAGGTAAATTAAAAGTGTGAGGAGTTTATTTGAGCAAACATTTAGTCAGATCAGGCTGCAGCAAACCCAAACTGGTTATAAGCGCTTTTCTGACAGGCGTTGGGAAAGTCCCTCATAGAGTAGGTGGGAAGCTCTGGCTTCATTGGCCGCCTTATCTGGGAAGGCCTGGTTAACTGCTATTAGGTGGCTTAACTTTACTCAGACGTCAGGGCATTGCCTCTGGGTTGGGTTTATGTTAACTTACATCAACCAAGGCATTAGAGATGCCTTAGTCTGATGGCTAATTTACATTACCAAGTGAATTGTTTTCAAGTACACTGATATTGTCGGAGTCATTAGTCACTCTGAATTATGCTAGACTGCATGTTTCTACTACATGCAAAAGCAGTTAAGATTGCATACAATGCTGGAAAATGTTGGGGGGAGGGGAATCATGGATCCATATAACTGAATCCTCAAAGTAAAATTTAAGTAAAACCTTAGCTTTTGCTTGAACCCAGAGAAACATATCATTTTACTTTGTCAGTCTAGCACAGGCATGAATATAAATTTGCACAATATGTATTACCTAGAAATTTGCTTTAATAACTTAAATTTGAAAATTAATACATATGCCTATTATATCCTGGACATTTGTTCTTTGAGCTTGACTTTTAATTTAACATTATATAAATTTTTTTGTAGAGCAGCTGTGAAATAAGTTTGGTTTAGGTTTATCATACTTGACCTCGATGCACTATTAGGAGAAATGCCTTAAAAAAGCGTAATTGCAATATAATTTCAGTGCTGGATTGCAATGAGATGCTCAAGGCAATCGGAGAACAGGGCACTCACATTCAAGCACAGAGGTCGAGCCAGGGAAGATTTCTTGGGGGTGAAACTTTTTATAGGAGTTAATTAGGCGTAAAACAGAGAAAGGAGAAAAGAGCTCAATCATTTTAAAGAAAGACAAGGAGACAAGCCCATTAGCTCAAAGATAGCCCCCCGTTGGACTTCTCTCCATGTTTCAATTAGTCAGTGATTGCACACTCAGAAGGTGTAGTCCTCCCCAAGACCCAAGGTTTTAAATTAGCATTACTATTCTGCTGACCAAGACTGTCATTTGGCTCCAGACAACTGTCATTATGTACACAGTGGCCAATAAATTCTCTGGCCTGATAGGACAAATAGTATGAGCATTACGCCTTCCAATATATGTAATGATGAAACTAATTTTGTTATCTTTGTTATTAAACTAGAGGCCCGGTGCACGGAACCATGCACCAGTGGGGTCCCTCGGCCTGGCCTGCGGATATCGGGCCCAAACTGACTCTCTGACATG
>NW_006297021.1:2004835-2008367 GCF_000327345.1 Myotis davidii | reverse complement strand
CATTTAGCATATTAAGCTTTTATTTTATAGGATTCATTAGATGAGCATAACGTATGAAAATACATTTATCTCCATTCTTTTCTCGGGAACTAAGGAAAACAATCCTTTCCTACATGTAAATGTAAAGAAAATTGTGCTTCTCTGTAGCGCCTGCATACCCCATTTGCTCTATTCCTTTTTGAGGTAAGGTAACCAATTTTACACAATATAAACATTTTTGTTCTTACAACCTTTTCTCCTCTTCTTCCCTATAGTTAATTTCCTTTCACCAACAAATTCTTTAATTTCTACTAAACATTGTTTCTACTTTAATGCACTGACTTTTGATAAGGTATCTATGCTCCATCAATCTAAGTTGGATTCCATGTGGCCCAGCCAGTGTGGTTCAGTTGGTTGATTTCATCCCATCCACCAATAGGTCCTGGTTCCATTGCCGGTCAGGGCACATGCCTGGACTGTGAGATTGATCTTGAGTAGTGGGTGTGAAGGAGGCAGCTATGTAACGTATTTTATTTCTGTGGCTGGATCATAAGCTCCATGAGGGCAGCAACCTTGATGTTCTTATTAACGTCTGTTACTGTGTCCCTTACACTTCGGAGAGTCTCAAAACATATTGCTGAATAAAATGAATTAATGGGTAAAGGGAACTCCATTTTTATTTTCTCTATAAAAGCTAATGTAAAAAATTACTATACATTATATTACCCAAACACACAAGGTCAAGAGAGAGATTAACCAAAATTTCTGTCTATTTAATTCTGGGAATATCATGTTTCTCACAATATAGACTATCCCAACAAATTCTGAAAAGCCAAACATTATTCTCAGATTTTTCCTTTCTATATTAAAACACTTATTAGTAGATAATTAAGAGAGAATTTGTATTAGGATAAAGGATGCCTCAGATTATATATTTTCTGGAACATTTTTCTTTTCTAAGCAAGAAGTACATTCTTTATGAGGGAACAAAATTAGCAGTGAGTATGTAATGTTGTATTTAGGTCATATTGTTACATTAAAATAATAGAGGATAATGAAGATCTTTGCTGCTTTGTGTTATGTGATTTTATTACCAAGTCAGTTTTAGAAAGGCTTTATAGGAGAATTTTGCTACTTTATTTCAGGTAGGCAGGTTTTGGGCACTCATTCAAAGAATTATAATCAGCATCTCATTAATGTTGCATTAAACGTATGCATTCTGGGCACATTTTAATTCCCAATAAATTGAAAGGTAAATTCTAGTATTTGAAGATGACAGACACTATTGTCTTTATTTCTGACAGCATTTTTTATTTAAGCAGGCCTGTCAGACTGCCTTAAAATCGAGAGGTGGATTTTCTTGGCATAAATAATTACGTTTCTACATATGGGTGATTGCCCCCCATTTTGTCCATCATAGGACATGATTTCAAGTAGGATTCAAATGAATCACTAAAATTACAGGGATGTTATGCTCCTAACAGTTAAGGCACTGTCTTTCTTCTACTTCCTAGTTCCACAGCTGCTCACCAGGAGTAACTTATTAGGTCCTTTAAAAAATAATAATGCAGCAAATCTGATTGCACAGTAAATAAATAAAAAAATAAGTAGGTTTATAGCTAGAAAGAAAAATTTAACCCAATATAATATTTCTGTCCAAAAATTATACCACCAAAAAAATCAACAAATAAAAATATGATTCAGGATATAAATGAGTATCTTAGAAGTCCAGACACCATATTGTGAGATCATATTTTTATCCAACTGATACTTTCTGCCTTTAAGAAGTTCACTACCAATATTGTTTGGAAAAATCAAAGTATAGATTATTGAAAAGTGAAGGGAAAATATAAGGAACCAAGAGTAAAAACAACAACTTCTGTTGTTACACATTGGGGGATTCAGTGATAGGTATTGTATTCGAGTGGAAATCATGTCATGGCCAGTTACTCTCTAGTAAGAATTCCATATGTTTTTATTTTCATAGGATGATCTCTTATGTAGGATCTGGTATTTTCAGTTGTGAGTGAAACTCTACTGTAGACCACAGGGAAGATAGTCAAAGGATTAAGAAGTTCTGTTATACATGGAATGGGTTGATAGCACAGGGAAAATGGACACCAAGAAATAATAGCAAATTCTTAATATTCTTGTCTGAAATATTCACTTTCTTTTTTAATTATCCTTTTATTTTCATTTATATGCATAGAAGCGTTATTTTAAAATTTTGACTCTTGTGGGCAAATAAATACCTCCTTTCTGATTAGTTTATATTTTTGTATGTTTCTATGAGACATGAATAAACACCACCACTGATCTCCAGTAAGAGCTCTTGGTGCAACGTTGCCTTGAGTTTAGGGGTTTGAAAACCAGGAATACATATAATAAGTAATTTTTATTAAGGTGAAGAGAATTAGAAAAGATATGTCCTTTTAAATATAGGTTACTATAAATTATTCAGTTAACTGATGTTTGGTAATAGGTTAAATTTAATGGTAAATTGCACTTTGTTATTTTTCAGTTTATTATAGCCTTCATGTTTGTTTAAATATATATTGTATGCAATGATAAATATGAATGCTAACCACTTACATTACATATATATATATATAATATATATATATTATTTTAGAGAGAGGAAGGGAAAGGGAGAGAGAGATAGAAACATCAATGATGAGCGTCATTGACAGGCTGCCTCCTGCATGCCCTTTACTGGGGATCAAACCCACAACTTGGGCATGTGCCCTGACCAGGAATTGAACCATCACCTCTTGGCTCATGTCTTGACACTCAACCAGTGAGCATCACTATCCAGGCCACTCATATGACATTTTTTATTAAAGTTATTGGACAAGATTGTTTCTTCAATTTATTTATTCACTAACGTGGCTATATTCAATTTACAGAAATTGTGTCATAATTGCAGAAATTTTACTTAGATAGGGTAACCATAGTTTGCTATGTACGATGCACAAAATAAGTTTAAACTATTTTTTTAAATATAATGTATAAAAGTGATTGCACAAAAAGGAAAAGTTCACAAATTGTACATGAACAGAGCTTAATATATGTTTACAATTGAATATTCCCAGCGTCCAGAAACTCATTCCTCCCTGTTTTTAGGCACTGCACCTGAAGAGTGACTAATATCCCACTTCTTGAGTGTGAATTAGTTTGTTCATTTTTGAATTTTTAATATTAATGAGATAATAAGGCATTTACTCCTTTTCAGGCTTCCTTTGGTCAACATTATGGCTTAGAGAGTCATTTACTCATTTTGTTTATTATAATCATAGTAGTTTATTATCATCGCTGCACTGTAAAAAATTTTGTGACTATGCACAATTACTTATCCATTGGGTTGAAAGTCATTTGTGTAGTTTCTAGTTTGGGGGGGAGGGGGCGGTCACAGAAAATAGCTCTGCCATGAGCACTTTTTTGTCTTTTTGTGAAAATATGTACAAAGTTCTCTTGAAGGCATAAGGCGGGGAACAATGTTCGAGTCATATGTTAGATATGTTTTACTTAGAAACACTGCCAAGCTTCTACATGC